>NC_077231.1:146452897-146737897 GCF_027887165.1 Monodelphis domestica | reverse complement strand
TTGTGCTTTAAGATAACAACTCTATTCACAGGCACTAAAAACATCAAGCTCACTGAAGTTTATGCCTGCCCCAAACTAAATTACCAATTTCACTGATCTCTTTTAAGAGAACCTACATTCCTGTCCCAATAAAACTCAGTTGAAATAAGAAGGATTCAGGTTACAATCAATGGTTTGATTTTCAGGCAAATATGTCATTAGCCCTTGGCCCTAGACCCAAAACAACTTGAATGCAGTTCTTTCCTCCAAACCAGGTTTTTATCAATTTCTATGTTTCTTATGTTAATTGACTTGTTGGGGGGGGTTGGGGGAGGGGAAGGGGACAAAACACAAAAGCAAGACCCTTAACTAAAAGGCAAATGTAGCTTGTGCTATAACATTCTAAAAATAATTCAAATAGTTTAATTGTCACCCAATATAAAACTTTTTTCTTATTTACACTAAGAAAATTCAAAAAAGAAAAGTTTCTCCTTTTTTCCCAACAAATATGGAATTCCAAGTCACAAGTTTCACATTTTTAGTGCTATTACATATACAAAAGGTAGACAATTAAATGTTGGCTTTATTGATTTGGCAGCTTCATCTAGATCTTTTAATATTCTATAATCCCAAATCTCAACAACTAGTCATTTTAAGTCTTCAGTACTAGACAGATCAGTTTTCCCCTGAAAGCTTTTAAAATTTCAGAAATCTCCAAGTCACCTAGAAATTGCAATCACAAAGAAAGTCAGGCTGAGATGTATCAATTAACACACACATACAAAAAGCAAACAAACAAAACAAAACTCAAAAGAAAGCTTATCAAACACTTTAACCCCCTTAAAAGTAATTCTAGGACTCTCTGGATTAAAATGGAACATCAATTCAAATTTAACATTAAATAAAATTTAGTGCCTGCATTATTCATTTTCAAAATGTATTGTTGCAACCTCCAATTTTCAGAAAGATTGTGTAAAAAAGTTTCACTACTGGAGGTATCAAACTCGAACATTTAAGCTTATGAACAGCAATTTTATACCGCTTCATAATCTCACATGACCTGGGCCCTCTAAACATTAGATGGCCAATGGGCCATCATGTGTGATCATTCATCTTAAAAGCTATTTGTTCATCTGCCTGGAGGACTCAAACATATTTTATTCTGCAAAGTATCTAATAACATTCTTATGGGGAAATGCCATTGAAAATATATTCTACTACTTTGGAAATTCAACACCAGAAAAGCCTCCTTAAGTTGCTTTTAGAAACAGGCCTCTCTCTCAAGCAGCCTGCAATTTAGTCAGAAAGGCAATATACTGTACATGACAAACAGACCATTCCCTAAAATAATAAATCTTGCCAGCTATTGTGAACATAGCAGTAAAATTTACTAGTAGACAGATTCCAAACATGTCCCCCTTCTGATCCCTCTCTTTCTCCCAAATTGGTAGCTAATGTGAGCTAAATTATAAGCTCAGTTGGAAAATATGACTATTCTGCAATATAAAGCATTTATAATTTACCATTATTTTAGTTGCGCAGATCATAAATATTTTCAGAATTAGGAAAAAATAAAACCAATCTTTTGAAAACAAATGCCCAAACTATTTTCCTATTCTCCTATTATCTCTCTCTCTCTCTTTCTCTCTCTCATATTCAGTGACTGACAGAGAAAACAATTTGGTCCTGGTTCCAAAAGCGATCATCTGGACATAAGTAATATTTGGGCATACAGTGGAAAGGGAGTCATTCTCAAATTTGAATACTGGTCTCCAAGGCTAAGATACAAAGACTCTATTCAGAGGGAACAGTTTGAGCATTAATATCACATTCATCTACCAGAGGAAAAGTACAAGTTGAATTTTCATAATCTGACATGACAAAGGGAACATCTTTCAGATGCTATTAACACTCCCTGGCTTAAGTTGAGAGAGGTTTCATTAACTAGGTATATTATGATCACCTAGGTAGCAAGTATAATCAAACCATGATGGTGTTGATAAGATACTGCTTTAATTCAGCCAGATCTCTGGAGTCCTGAAGAGAAACCATAATAACACTTCAAAAAGAACTAATAGGGGTTATAGCTATCTGTAGATATGTAGATAAGGGAACCAGAGGGGCAGAGAATGTATATATAAAACTGGATGGAGAGCTTTCAAGAAAGCAACCTGGGGATTTGTACTAATTGAGATTAATTTCTCAAAGAAAACTGCCAAAAGGAAATTCAATATTTTAATTTATCCAATTATCTCAGTTGAAACAAAGGACCAGATCAAGTTTACAAACAATGTGACATTTTAATATAGAGGGCAGGTATTATATAAATTGTGCTTGGTCACTCACTTTAGCACCTTCTACAATCAACCTTTTCCCCTCCTCTGTCCTCCCCCCTCCCCATCCCCTTTTAATCTCAGCTGCTGGAACAATTGGCTACCACTAAAGCTCTCAACTCATAACACTTAACATACTAGAAAAAGAATCTAGCACCTTGGGGGAAAGTTAGTTGCCAGGGAAATGAATCATAAAGCCCTGAATGGTCTCAACACAGGCAAGCTATGTGAAAAGCCTCAGAAAGAATTATGGATGGCAAACCTTCCAGCAAGTAGGACACGAGTAATATTATTTTCATATGTACTCCTACCAATCTAAGACTTTTCCCCCAATGGCATTATTATGATCTATAGTCACTTTCATACCTCTTGCTAAGAAGCAATTTAAATAAAAATAATCCCAATTTCTTATCCGGTCTTAGATGAAATCTTTCTATCCAAACTCTATCTAAATGTTTCTATCTACAGAATTTCAGGCATCACCCTATCATCTCTTTTAGCAACTGAACATTTCCTTCTTCCCTTCCTCTTTCCTTTGTTTCTTTCTTTTTTCAAGATACTTGGAGAACCTGTAAAATCCTCCTGACCCAAGAGCGCTTGAGTTCATGCAGAAACTTTCATATCCAGATCAACAAGGTAGCTATAAAATTAGACATGCTTCCCTTTCTTCACCAATTCCAACACTTGTACCTCTTCCAATAAGAGTAATCTACCTCGGTTTGACTACATTTTAAGACAACTCGAATCGCATTAATTATTAAATTACACAGTGCATTATCAGACAAACCATCATGATTACGTAAAAAAAATTACCTCTAATTTCCGCACTAGAGTACACCTGGCTATTTTAATACTTTATAATTATCCCTTCTTCCACTTCTCTCCACCCTCCGCCTTCCTTATCTCCACAGACTACCCCCCCCCCCAATTAGAAACCAGGAACCTTTACAAATTCCTAGTCAAATGGGGTGGGGGTGGGGGTGTAATTTGCGGAATCTTTAATTATGTTCCTAGAAGGAGCTAGCAACAATACCTATCCACACTAAATTATTACATACACACGCACACACACACACGCGTGCATGCATGCCTGCATGCACGCCGGCGCGCGTGCGCCTCCATCTACATTGGAATGTCACTGGACCTGGGGAAAAGTGTGCTCATCTGCTCTGAGCTCGCCCGCATTTTCACATGGCACCGCGATAGAAAAGGGGAGGAAAAAAAGCATTCTGCCTCCTCACTCTGTTCAAGGAGCCAGGCTCTTGCCAGAAAACCAAACAGAGAAGCAGCTAAATTATGAATATTTGAGGGTAGGGGGGGACTGGGGGTGGAGGAGACCCCCTCCTTTTCCCCTCCCCCCCCAGTCAACTACCGTTCGGTTCTGGGCAGAGAAGAATGCCAACCGCTTGCAAATTCCTCACTCCCCTCCGGAGAGTCTCCAGATAAACGAGACTTTGCAGCAGCAGAGGCAGTAGCAGCGGCAGCAGTAGCAGCAGCGAAGGCAGCAGCGGCGGCGGCGAAGGCAGCAGCAGCGAGCTTTGTTTAAATGGCCCAAGGTGTCCTCGGAACGCTCCCCATGCCGCCGCCTCCCCCCTTACAGCCCCCCACGCTCTGCCCCCTCACAGGCACCAAAGCTCGCTCCGAGGATGCAGCAGCATCGGGCAGGGGCGGCCAGAGCTCCACTTACATTCTCTCCGAAACTAGCAAGCGGCTATCAACCATCATCTCCGGGAGGAAATCCAGCTTGAAGGAAGAAGTCATGTTCTTTACGGGGCAACCGCTCGCTCCCCGGTCTGGCAGATGAGGGATGCCTGCTCCGGGCTGGGTCTGATTCCGCGACTGGGCTGGCTGAGAGACAGGCAGGGACAGGTGCGGGAGGCCTCCCCCCCCCCCAAGGCAGCAACCCAAAGCGGCAGTTGTCACATTCTCTCCCCCTCTCTTGTTTTTCCTCCAATCCCCTCTGAAATCTACTGCTGAGGCAACTGTCTATAGAGCACCAGGTGCTGAAAGAAGGGGCGGGGCTACGCTCCCACTGCAGCTACAGCTTAACCCCTGCAACTCCGCCTAAGGTGGTGCTCTCCCCACTGACCCCCACCCCCGCCCCCACCGACCCCCTTAAATGGAAAAGGGGGGGGGAAGCAGCAAAGATCCTACCAAGAAGGACAGCAGAGCGAGAAGGAGCTGCTGGGGAGAGGCACCACTGCAAACAAATACTTTTGCAGTTCTAACAATATCTGGATATGCAAATAAGTTCTTTAAAAAAATCTTCCCAGTTGCCATTCAAGGGACAATAAAGCCTTTTATAACCAGACCTAATACTGGAGTGATGTGACTATATTGCCAAGGCCAATTTCATTACAAAGTTCAAAACAAAGCAAACAAACAAACAAACAAAAAAAAACAACTCAAGTCCAAACCTCGGAATATAAAGAAAAATCAAGACCTTTAAGTAGGTTGCTCTAGATAGCAGAATTGCCAGTCAGTGACCTTTCCAGGAACAACTTACCTGGACTATAGCAATTTAATTAAGAAAATATAGCCGGTAAACTAAATCTTACCTAAATCATTAAAAATTACATTTAGGAAGAAGAAGGGGGGGGGGGGGGGAGGAGAGACCTTGTCGTGCATAGAAACAATACTTTTTGTATTGTGCTGAAATTCTGGAAAAAAAAAAGTAAGTAGTTTTAAGTGTAAGATGACCACTTTATCTTCTCCCTACGAATTACAAATCATTAATTTATAAATTAAACACACAGCAATTCAACATTATGACTTATGCTAAATTATCAGATGTAGCAGCCATTCAACCAAAATATCCATTTAAATATGTGGACTGATTAAATTCAATGGAATTGGGGAAAGTGGCAAAATTCTCCATCAGTATTCTACTGAAGGTGAGATGATGAAGGTGGTTTGAGGATGTGTTGGAAAAATAAGCATTTTATACTATGCTGTTCTAATGCAGGTTTCTAATACTGTTTTGGTCAAACAAGTGAATTCTTGAAATAGCTGAACAGGTCCCAAAGGCCTTTCTGCTTTGGCATATTTCACATTTTAAAATCTGCATCATCAAAATAGCTTAAAAGTGTGCACCTTGCTTCATGTATTCTGGTATCACTTTTCATTTCATTGCTGTTGGATGGCATGGCAAGGCCTCTTTTGCAAATTCATCTGATTTTTCTTTCAATCTTTTTTATCTATCATAGCCAGATATTAAATTGACAATGATAATGATAACAATGTCTATCACTTGTATGGTGCTTTAAGGTTAGCAAAGCCACAAAGAGAAAGGGGTAATATTAAGATCCTTATCTTGAAGATGAGGAAACTGAGGTTTTGGGAAGTTCAGTGATTTGTTTGTGGTCACCCAGCTATTAAATGTCAAACAAAACCCTACAGAATGTTGGGTTCTATGCCCATCTGGGCTTTTTAATTTTGTCAAATAAATGAAAGCATAGTCACAGGAGCCAGAGGGTTAACCAATTAAGTAACATGAAGTTAAAGATATTAGAAGTCACAATGTGGGGGGAAAGATAATAATTCTTTTCTACCAAAGTCCTTTCTAATGCTATATGCAGAGCAGGCCACCACTGAAGAAAGCATTTTTATTCATATTTGGATTATACAAGCCTAGGAGAGGAGTACCTACTATTTTCACCAGTTAAATGGCAAAGCAGACATTTACATATCAGTTTTATCCAGATATGGTACCCTGAGTAGAATAAAGTAATGGACATTAGAAGATTTAGTTTAGTTCATCATTCTAAGAAGCTGACCTGATTTCCTTCAACTGAACTAACATATCTTGACTTTTTACCTCCATAGTAGTAAATCCTAACTAGAAAGTTGGATTAATTTTTGTTTTAAAACATTTGCTTTGGTGCTAAAGTATCTGTTTTAAATTCACAGAGAATTGAGAAAAGCATTGAATGAAACTGATCCCCATATATATAGAGAGCCCAATTCCCCTCTATTGCTAAATACTATCCACAAACCCAGTTACTCCTACTATGCAGAAAAACATGATTTTTTTTAGTTTTTGTTTTTGTTATCCCTTCAATAGAACATGTTGGCTGAACTGACATGATCTTTGACCTTCGATTTTGCATGTATTATTTAGGAGTGCAAGAGACTTAAAATAAGGAATAAATGAATAACATACATCAAAAATAGCAAATCTCTCTCAGTATGGACAAACAAAATTGACCCTCCAAAATATCCCCCAAAGGAAACCCCAACATTTTTATAACTATGTAGAAAAATCAATTTCTAAAACAAAGCTCAATACTGTATATGATGGAGCCCCACTTCTTTAAGGTGGAACATTATTCATTAACATGTACAATCTTTTGAAATATTTATTTTCCTTTTAATTGCATGTGAATTAGCTGGAAGAAGCTGTAGGGAAGCCCTCTTACTGACTTAAGCCTTCTCAGCAGTTTGTTAAATTCTAGCCTCAAATCCCTTGAGGGAATAGTGGATTCAAAGCAGCTTTTAATCATACTATAAGGAGGGTGAAGTTGTATGTAAGTAGGTCATAGAGAAAGCATTATGAGTGCATAGGTTACTGCTTTATTTAACAACTACAGTGTAACATACTTTTCAAAGCACATTTGCTTTTCCCATTTAAAGTTAGAAGAAGGACCAGGGTCAGATACAAAAGAAAACCCACTCTATAAAGGATATAGAGATAGGAACAGAGAAAAGCTTATGGGGTACAGTGGAATTTAAATAGTAAGCCTGCAAATACATAAGTGATGGAACAGAGGCATAAGCCCTCCATGTAGGTGCTGGAGGGGAACAAGAAATACATTTTAGAACTAATAGTAGTCTTTTAATAGCAGCTCTTATTTCAAATATTTATTATATTTCTAAGATTTGAGCCCATATAGAGGAGCAGTTTTAAAAACTGAACTTTTAAGAGGTCTTGAGCTTAAAAAAAAATCTTCCTCCCCAAATATCCTTCTCTTCCTCAAGAAAGCTTAAAATGACAGACGGTGAAGTTAAAAGACACAAAGAAGTGTAGCCCCTTTGACATGTTTTGTGCTGTAATGAGTCATCTGGTATCATGTTTTGGTAGTTGGGTTTAGCGGATGGTTAGCCCCACTGGGCTTGCTGCTGAAGCCTTCAGATTCTGTGGAGCTACTTAGCATTCTGGTGAAGTTAAAACAGCACCCAAGGGAATGAGTCTCTCAACTGGCCTCTCCCATCTGTATGACCTACATGCTGACATCATGGCAGATATAAAGGTGAGGAACTAGATGGCAGGGAGTCCAGCAAGAGCTTTCACTTTTGGCTGGGACCCTTCAGTTCCAGTCCCTGAAGCTCTTCTTTCACTCTACCCCCTTCCTTCCTAATCTCTCTCTCTCTCTCTCTCTCTCTCTCTCTCTCTCTCTCTCTCTCTCTCTCTCTCTCTCTCTCTCTCTCTCTCTCTCTCTCTCTCTCTCTCTCTCTCACTCTCACTCTCTCTCACTCTCTCTCTCACTCAACTTGCTATTCATTTCCCAAACAAAAGGCAATGTAAGAATTGGAAGCACTTCAAGGGAGAAGTTTCTAAATGACCTCATTTCATAGCAACCCTTCCCAGGCAAGTAAATTCAGTGCTCCATTTTAACTACCCACCTTCCTTATTATCCACTCCATACTGAACTCAGACCAAGGAATAATGTTTGAGGACCAGATTATCACTGGCCTCAAAGCAACAACATTTGATTTTAAAAAATGAAGATGAAGTATTGTTCTTGGTAAAGGGCTCCCTCCCACTTTATCAATGAGCTAGCAGTCAGGCACAATCTTATTAAAGGAGAGCACATTCTTTTATTTTGATACTAGTCTAATGTGTCACACACACATAAGATTTGAAACAGTAAAGAAAGAGACGGGACACCTGATTCCCTCCTCCTGCCAATAACACAGTGTGTTCCATGACAAATATTCATTCTGTTACCACTAAACATTAATTAGAAACATTAATTAGAAACTCTTTAAAAGGTAGTACCAGATTGGCAACATAGCTACACAAAGTCGCAGAAAATTCTCTACAATTATTGGATCCTTTTTTGAAAGGTTTTACCTGCATTTCTGGCTTTTCATGTCAAGCCAGTATCCAAAGCAGCTTTCCCCTATCACATTTTCAGATTCAAATTTTATTAACATAACTGTTGTGGTTAAAAACAACAACATCCCACCAATGTGCTTACAGCAATTTGGAGCCAGAAAAATGGGACCTAAATGGGAATTTTCTATCATTTCCAGCCAATAAATTTGAAATCCACATGAATTTTAAGTACCTGAGAGACTATCTGACTTTGTGGCCATGTGTTTGTTCTTAGCCCATTCCAGCTTCATTAGCGACTTGTAAAAATAAACTGTGGTGTTTTTCATGTGCTTTAAAAAAATAAAACAGATCCATAAGTGATACAGTGTGAATGTACCTTTTCTTAGTTTTATAAAGGTATAGGCTGAATTTTTTTAAATCGACAGCAATAAGTGAAAACTTTCCACTCTTTTTTTTTTTTGGCTTGTTTTGAAGACTGATGAAATGCTGTCCTTATTAAATTCTATTAGGGATATACCACCTGTTTCACTAAAAAAGCCTTAAAATTAAGATTGTGTGGGAACATGAACATGCTATTAAAATCTCACTTTACATTTTAAAGTACATTTAAAACAGGCATATCTGCTTTAAAACAAGTACTGCAGACTTTGCTTATTTATAAGTATTTTTCTGAATCATCTTTTATTCACAGTAACTATCCAACTGTGAATTTATCTGCATTTAGAAGGTTCTCTCAAACTAAAGGTGTGGTTTTGTTTTACACTCATGCAAACACATACAGAACACACACATAAGCATATACACATGCATACAGTGGACAGATACGCATTTTTTGCATCCTGAAATTCAGATGGAACTCTGGGATTTTTATAATGATTTCTTTCCGCAGAGAAAATGGCAACACTGAAAATCTTGCCTATCCAGATAGTCACCCATCTTCTCTTTGCTTTTTTCCCCCTCCCTTTGCTTTTGTCCTTTCTTTTTTTAAAATGTGTCTTCTCAGCCTTCCTTTTTCCTCTCTCTGACTTTACCCCCCTCTTTTCTCTTCTTTGTTTCTCAACAGGGAACTTCAAATATTAGACAATGGCAAAAGCTCCTTGGGGGTGGGGGGTGATGGTGGTATGTGCATGTGTGTGAGAGAGAGGAGAGAGAAGAGAGGAGGGGGGGGAGAGAGAGGGGAGGGGAGAGAGAGGGGGAGAGGGAGAGAGAGGGGGGAAAGGGGGGGAAGAGAAATCAAGTTCAGCTTTGCTTTGGCTGAGGCTGATTTCTGAACTAGGAACAGCTGCTCTATTCACTGGGCAGTGCAATTCCTTTTCAGACACTGCCAGGGGATATATGCTAAGGGAGGCAGGATCAAGTACTGTGTGAAATGAAAGTGAGTAATAGCATGTGAAAATTAGGGAGGATAAAAGTAGGGAAAAGAAGACAGAGAAAATACTGACTTGACAGTACATTGGAGGCATCGATGAATATTTGTGGGATGAATGAATGTCTTTGGTTGACACCCTTGGAGATGCCTGTATTTAAAAATTTCTCCTAGATTATATAATCTGCTGCTAGTCTTGTCTACAGGAATAAACTCCACTGGTTTATACAGACTTGTAATTAAGAAACCAGATCCTTGCTGTATTCTACCCTCACCAGAGACAGGTTTACAGTCTATCACAGTCTCTGTTCCTACCCCTGCCCTCCTACTTCTATACAATTTCCCTCCCCCTGTCCCCTGGCTCAAAGAAAAGTTTTATCCCTAGTCTCACATTTAAGTTACTGGAACATGTGATAAAAGAAGAGAATGAATTACTGCCTTAAGAAATAGAACCAACAGCTAGCTGAACAGCTGCAACTGGAAGGGAGATAGCAATAGGCATTACTCTGGGTCTCAATGAAAGCAGCAACAGGTGGGGGGTGAAGAGAAAGAAATAAACGTGTTTTGAGCCTTCTGGTGGGGTGTTGTGTGACTGTGGTCTTGGCATGAATCACAATCCCATCCTATGAGCCAGTCTCGGGTGGTACTTCAGCTCCATTTGTCTGGGTCTCTCTCCTTTTCAAACAAATATATCTTGATGACGAGTGAGGATTAGGCGCACCACAAGCTTTGGGTTTCAGTAAATTAAAACACATGAATCTACTTTAACCGCAACGATAACTAATCTCCATAGAAGAGCTTTTGTCCATTATGTGGGAAGTACACCTAATATGGAGGCTGGAGACAAGACCTGGATAAGGCCGTTACTTTAAAATAGAATGAAAACATCATGAGACCTGAGAACCAAGCCTGTTGGGTTCTCCATTTCATTCTGTCAGAGATCCTGCTGGATGGCACTGGAAACTAATGATTTAACTTTCTGATGCATCAGCTAGTCCCTTTATCAAATGGGTGTTTGTCATTTCTTAGTAAGGAAATCTAAAATCAAAAGGTATTCTCTTCAGATAATGACACTGTTTTAACCTCTTTATTACTCTACCAGTTCTATAAGTAATTCATTAAAATGGCAATGTGGGTTGAAAGTGACTCATGTTTTTGAGTATTCGATGTGTTTTTTTCCATAACATGGTTTCAAATCTCTATTTTTAAAGAGTATTTAAAGATATTTGAAAGTCCCAAATGGTTTCTCATTTAGAACTTTTTAAAAATAAATCTCCAGAGTCCACAAGAAAGAACAATTGATTTTCCTGATTTAGTTCTCCTTTCTCTCAAATATTGGGGGGGGGTGTTAAAGGAATTATTTGTCAGAATGTTGGATGTCTGATGAAAATTCTAGTGTGGTTACATGAATCTTATTTTCCTGATAAAATATATAGGGGTTTTGGGTTCCTGGGTGAGTTCCATTATAAGGGGTGTGATCTTGGCAAACTGAGATATTATGTCTCAATTCTTCCACTTTTAAAGTAACATTTTCCTCCTCATAAGTTATATCAATGTGCTGTTATTTTAAGGGAAAAACAAAACAACATGAATGTAAATAGACTTTGGGGGTTTTGTAAAGAAAACCATTAGATTATAAGGTGCATAGATTTAAAGAGATAAGAGAATTTTGAGGCTATCCCATTATATTCAGATGAAGAAACTGAAGTAAGCGATGCTCAACTTCAGACAGTGTCACAACTTGAACTCCTGTCTTTCAGAGCTACATTCACTGTGCCTTCTATCTGCCTCTTAGTTAAAGATCTAAAGTAGTAGTATTTTATTTGAAGTAGCTAAATGGCATAATGGACAGAGTACAGAACTTGCAATTAGGAAGAGCTGAGTTCAAATTCTGCCTCAAATATTTACTAGTTGGGCATGGTTGAATATAATAATAGTAATAATGAACATTTATATAGCACTTGTGTTATACCTATATCATCTTATTTGAGTATAACAACTCTGTGAGGGACGTGCTGTTTTTAATCCCCATTTTGCAGAGGAGGAAATTGAAGCTGAGTGAGGTTAATTAAGACTTGTCCAGATGCACACAGCTAGAAAATATATGTGGTGGGATTTGAACTCAGGTTGTCCTTGCTCCAAGTCCAGGACTTAGCTATTTTGCCACCTAGTTACTTCTCTATGCTACTAATCTCTCTTTGCCTTAGTTTCCTCATCTTTAAAGTAAAGATGATAATAACCGTACCTGCCTCACAGGACTGATGTGAGGATCAAATAAAATAACATTGGTAAAGTCCTTTCCCATCCATAAAGAGCTATATAAACACTAGTTATTATTTTTACATTATTAATTTAGTTCTTTCCATGACCATCATTCTCTCCCCTCTTCTTTTCCACCTAACTCATCTCATATTACATATCCTATCTCAAGTCTCATTTCCTCCATGCAGCATTTCCTGGAGTAATTTGGTCACCAAAGAACTTGATTTTATTTGAATTACAATTCCTTTATTGCCCTTATCACACCACTTAGCCTATCATGCACTGATCTCAATATTTCATGTTTATTAATCCAGTTTCTCCCCTCCCCTCCCCACCCACCCTCACCCTTTTTCTTCCACAGGACTATAAACTTCTAGAGGGTAAGGAACTACATCTTATATATATTTTCTTGTATCTCTCCTAGGCCTTATGCTGGGCACATAATACTTCATACATACTTGGAACATCATCACAGAATGAACTATGAATGGCCTACTTCCTCTCCTCTAAGGAGATGAAGCACAAAGTTTGGGAAAATGCTTTCTTTTTGTATTTATATTAAAGAATGGTTTAGAGCCATCTACTTTTACTATTTTTCTAATTCTCTCCCTTTTGGGTATAAAAACAATTTGAGAAAAGAAAATCCTAAAGATAAGCTTAAAAATCTTCCATTCTGTGTTCTTAGGACCCTCAATAGTTGAGGTGGCAAAGAAGAAATTATCAAAAATTTCAAAGCTATTATTTCTCCTTTCATATTCTTTTCCCCCCCTTTCATCTCAGTGTCTCTTATTTGGCAAGGAGATGAGCTGGAAGGAACAGAGGGCTGCACCTTAGGGAGCTGAATTTACTTCAGATGGGGCAGTATGGTATGCTTTAAGCTGCAGAAAATAACCAGTAAACCAAGCATTGGCCCAACTCCATAATTTCCCTTACAAATGGATGGTTCTTTCACTGATTCATGTTAACAGGTAAAATGATAATGGACTGGGAAATTCAGGCAAGTGGTACTATTATTTATAATAACATTATTATAAATAATATTTCAATAGAGCCTTAAGGTTTGCAAAATGCTTTACATACATAATCTCACTTGATAATCACACAATTCTTGTGAGATTCTTACTGCTAATCAATTTTTTTCTTTGGATGAGGAAACTGAGACTTAGAAAGGGTAAGAGACTTGTCAAGGGTCAGAGACAGGATTTGAACTCAGACATTCTAAAACCAACAATTTTTACCATCACCACATGATGTGCATATCACAGGAACCTCAGGCAAGGAAATACAGTTAATTTAATAAGATGTCAAATATTTAAGGGCCATAGATTCATGATGATCAAAACAAACAAACCAAAAAAAAAAAAAACAACACACATACCCAAAGGTTTTTCATCTATTTTTCTACTTTTCCTTATACACATATCATTATTTTAAAAAATAAAATTCATAGAAAGAAATGAAATGATGCTTCTATTGTTCTTCTGGCACCAAGGTTTCCCTTCTCCCCTCCAATCATCCCCTAATTCCACTTATATAGCCCTCAGGGAACCTCAGGGTAGGATGAGCAGCTGACAATTATCTTCTGGAAATATTCCTTTTAGCCATGTTTTAGAGGAGGGCCATGGATGATATATTCTGATAGCTTTTCCTAACAAAAAAATAAAAGCATCCTAATTGTTGGCACCTGAGAGTGTTTTCTCCTACCAGAAGAGAATCACAGGATTTCAGAATTGAAATGAAATAGGGTCATACAACTCCTTATGAATAGATAAGAGATTGCTTAACCAGCAGCAAGATGAGTAATTGTACCCATTGACGGTCTTTGAACCATCTTGTTTGTGTGGGGGGGTGGGGGAGATTGGGGGGATAGTTAATAGAGAGGCAAAAAGAAGACCCAGAAACCTGAGAGCTAAAGAGAAAGACACAGCTACATCCTAGATATAATAACACGGATAATTCCTGAGATAGTTCTACAATGGGGAGGAGAAACATTAATTCAATTTCTGTCTAAAGGCTCAACTATGCTGTAACCAGTTAGTTTAGAGGGCTGCTTAGAGACTAACAGCTTCAAGAGTTTTACATGATCAGAGTTGCCAACTTTTCCAAAGAAGAGGTGTGTGTAAAGTGGGGTGAGGGGGGGGAAGAAGGGGGGAGGGAGAGAGAGAGGATTCATATAAACTCAGGCATATAACAGATTTATATTTTGTTTTGTTTTAAATTAACTCTTTTTTTTCCATGACAAGAAAATAGAAGTTTGTTTGTTTTTTTCTCTGTGTGTATGCTGGCAAGTCCTTTTTCATAAACTCCAGTGATTCATCATCATCTCAAGCAGTCAGTTATAGAACAGGTCAAGTTGGAATGGGCTATGGTGGCTAAAGCTCACACTGCCCTAGTAATGTATGTCATCCTGGGCCTGGTGTCATCCTTCCCCAATAGCTGACATTTTCAGTTACCTCTGATAGGGCTGACATACAAGTAAATGTGTTGGAAAGCAGTAAAACAGTCATGGGAAAGCTGTGGCAAAGATAAATAACACCTGTACATGATAATCCCTAATGACATTACAGGAAGCAGGAATGATATGTTTAGAAACAGAATTTACCTCATCTAAAAACAACACTTAACCAGTAGTATTTGTGACACTGTACCTGAATCATAATCTAGGGAATAATTTGAATGATAATGTTGAGAAGAATGAAAATGGGCATGCATGGTTGGGGAGGAACACACACACACACACACATACATATCTTTAAATTTAGGTTTACAGTTTTCCTGGGATTACTCTGTAGAGATTACTGACATGTAAAATGTAGAGGTGTTTAAGCTCTAGAACACTTCATTTTAATTCTTAATTGGCCACATCATTTGAGCCTCACGAATGTTTTTCTTCCCTGGACACCCTCTTCCCAATGTCAGCTAACTGAAATTCCACAAATTGTTAATCCTCTCCAAACCCTGCCCTTTGAATGAAGTATGGCTGCATCTCTTCTAAAAAATAAAAGTCTCTACTAGCTAAAAGGAGCCCTTAAATTCAGTGGCAGTAAGGGAGGGAGGGAGGGGGAAAGAAAGAGAGACTTGCATGAGAGAAAAAAAAGAAGCCCCCATCCAAAAAAAAAAAAAGAGGAAGCCTTGCAACCCTCAGAAAGTATCCAGAAATTAAAAGTGAGTGGAGGCTAATAAGGATGATTCATAAATAAGACAAACTGAAAAGATTTGCACACATTAACATAAGAGAGATGTAGGGAGGAGGGACAAATAGATGTTGCAGAGGAGGCAAAGAAGGCCCCTGAACTCCATTAATGATTTCCACAGAAATCACTTTACAAGCAACTCAGTTGGATGTTTCTAATTTCTTCGACATTGATCCCATGTGAAAATGGAGGCATGTTTCTCATCTGGGAAGTTTGTCCCCTTTAATGCGAAGTAAAAACACGTCTTCTTTTCACATGAAGCTTATTCCTTGGCATCTTCCTTTTAGGTTTCATCAACATAGGTGTTTCCAGGGCTGTAAGCAATGAACTTTCCATCAGCCACATCTTCTGCTAATTAACCCTCCTGATTACAATAATTAGTATTGATTCACTCCTTGAATGACTTCCTAAGTATTCAAGCACAATCTGCACTTGCTATAAAAGTTCTAGATATGAATATTAATTGAATGTGCTCCTTTGTTTTTTCAGCCCCAAAGGTATAGTTTGCAATCTTATATACTTAAACTTGGTAACAGGAACACTTCAGTTGAATTCTGCTTTAACAAAGAGAATATTACTTCCTTGGGGTTGGAGATTGTACTTTGGGGTCAATTAAAAACATGGGGGCCTTGCTTAAGGCTCACTTGTAAAGATATTCTTGGTAAGATCTCTGTAGTCTGTTTCAAAATGACAGTTTACCTACCCATTTGATTATTGAATTGTTCTTCCTCTGCAAATCTGAACTTTGCATAGTTTTGTATTTAAAACTATGCTTTATTTTGGCATCTTCTGGACATTTTGTAAGGTTGTGTGTAGGGTGAGTTACTCATTCAGAATTATTGCAGGATACAGACTAGCTATCTTATGGGTGCAGATAAGCTCACCAAATTCCTAGCTGTAGGCTGCTCTTTCAATCTCAATTTAAAGCAAAGGGTTATATACCAAATGCAGGAAGGTAGCTTTCAGTTACTATCTGTAAAAAACAGTAGAAGAGACCAACAAGTAGAGAACTGCTCATTCAGGAATTGATAAAATGATTATAAGTGGAGCATCTGTAGTTTAATATAACTAAGAAGCCAGAATGTATGTTTCCAAGTTATTTCTTTACATAAATACAATATTAATGAGCACTTGGGGAATGAAGGAAACTACTGGTTAAGACTGCTTTCTCAAAATCTTGTTTGGCATTCTCTCAAATCATAGAGATAACATGAATTCATTACTTTCAGCGTGGTTTTTAGATCTAGATCCTCCCAAATTATAAACTGGTAGAGCTGGAGATCCTGAGAAAGGTTTTACTAGTTTCTTGTTTTGAGCTCATCCTGAAAGTAATTGCTAGTGCACTCACTGGAGCAAACATTAGATTGGAAGTAAAAGACCAAGATAATTGCAAATTCTAGAATCCACTCTGTACAAGATGAATAACTTCAAAAATATATCACAGCACAGCTTTAAAGAAAGAGACATCATCTTATCTGTTCTCTGAGGGCCAGAAACTGTTTCCAAAAATATCGTCAGACTCTTCTTGACTTAAGAAAAGCACTCTAGATCTGAAATGCTCATGTTAAATACGAATCACATTTTCACTGAGGCTTTAGTAATCTCATTAAAACATACAACATATCCTCTGATATCTAAGGGTAAAATATAACAATTTATGCCCCAACTCTTGAAAGATATTTATCGTTTCATAAATACACCTCTTCTCATACAAACTGAACTCTGCCCCTAATTCCATTTAGATTATTGCTAAAATAAGCAACAAAGTATATAACCAGGAAACATTACTTCCAACTAAAAGATTTTGATTTTGTCTATTGATTTCCTTCTTGTCTAAAAATAATGTGGTGCATGATCACTCTAAATTGGGTTGATCTTTTTATTGCATTTAGTTCATGTATTTCAGTAGAACACACATGGTAGAGAAAATAAATATCTTTTGGATAATTATGTTCATCATTAATCAGATTCATTGTTATTTAACATGTTAATATCATTAATATGCCCAGTAAATAAACACAGTATTTTTTTATTTTAAAAGTTAGAATAAGATCTTTCTATTTTCTCATCTTGAAATCTCAGAACCCTCACATTAAAGACAAGCACATCTTTCAAAACACAATTTTTGAAAGCTTGAAAAAATTTTTCTTTCCATAATGCTGTACTTTATGAGGGCATATGAATATATTAAGAATCAGAAACAAATACTTCAATATCTTCCCACAGAGACCTATAACTCAATAATTATCATCATAGTTATTTTATAATTATAATTTGTGATCAAAATTATATGGGTAAAAAGTTCCATCATTTGTCCTTCTATGGTTTCTAATGATTTCTAATCATATTCCTTCCTGGATCACAAAAATGGATTAAGAACTAGAAATAATATTTCATTTATTTTTTTTAAAACCTCTTAACTTTGTCTCTATTGTAAGTGCCTTAAGTCTACAAAACAGGAAAACTTGAAATTACCAGGCTTTAAATATTGTAAAGACATGTTTGACAACAAGGTATTTGCCAGATTGATAATGGTATTACAAGCTTCTCAATCAATAAGTTTTCTTTCTGTAGTTAACAGAGAGGATAGCAATAAATCTCTAACTTAATCCAACTGACATAGCTACAAAATGCAAAAAGCTCTATGAACAGTGGATATTAAATTTTTTAAACCCACAACCATAAACAAGCAATACTAAAAGCTCTTCATTCAGTATAGTCTATATAAACAAGATTATAGAAGATAAAAAGAGTGTTGAGAAAAAAAAAGCAGCTCCAGACATGCATTAAGCTAGTTTGACAGCTCCATTGTTCAGCCCGTCCCATTGTCAGACCCAAAGATGTATTCAGTGCTACAATGTCTGCTAGCAAATAAACAAAAGACTACATTTTTCAAAGCAGGATGCCAATTTTCACATAATTCCCTCCATCCAAAAAAAGGTTAGTGGTAGCTCATTCTTGGTATACGATGGAACCATAGCGTAGGTGACATGCAAAGGATGCATATTTGCTTTCAATATATGGGGACTCAGGACATCATGCATGTACACTGGTCCTCAAACACAGGTACACATTTTGGCAAATAGGAGAAAAGCAACTCAACTGGTAGCACAAAGGACTACCTTAGGTTTGCTAAATTCTCATTAAAGTGATATTTAGAATACAAGTCTAATATGGAGTCATCCTAGCTCTTTTTTAGCATGATTATTTCCAAGCACAGTGCATAATAATGAAAAGGAGATATTACAAAAGGAAAGACAAATGAAGAGCCAAATTCTGCTCTTAAAAATTAGTTGTCTATCATTCATGTATAGCAGTGAATCAATACATGATAAGCTTTCAAAAGGAAACTAGTACAAATATTACTTGCACATAGCAATCTCCTTTCTCCCTCTTTCTTTCAATTTCTCTCTCTCTCTCTCTCTCTCTCTCTCTCTCTCTCTCTCTCTCTCTCTCTCTCTCTCTCTCTCTCTCTCTCTCTCTCTCTCTCTCTCTCTCAACAGAGAAGCAATTTGATTCAGAGAATAGTTATTGTCACAGCCAGCCCTGGCAACTGGAAAGCATACATTAAAAACAAAGGAGATGACAACATACCTTAAAAGCAGCTCCTCATTTCTCATAGTAACAGCGGATTTGGGACAGCGCATGCTTTCTACACCGATACTCTCAACAAAAGCCAGTTCAGAAGTGCGCTCAAACATCAATGCCACACTAGCTGTTCACTAATGGTCTCTCTCTCTCTCTCTCTCTCTCTCTCTCTCTCTCTCTCTCTCTCTCTCTCTCTCTCTCTCTCTCTCTCTCTTTTTCCCCCTCCCTCCCCCACTTCGCTTTTCCCACCCCCAACCTTAGTCAAATGCTGAATGGTGGAGCAAAGGGGCCCCTGCAGATCCACTAAGTAGAAATAATCCTCTCTGACAAGTTATGTTGTCTGGGCATATTTTTACATTAATGCACTGTGCTGCCTATAGGGGTCTTGTTTGCGTTCACTTTTGCCTGGTTGGCATTAGTATTCCTAATTACCACCTGAAAATGGAGAAGGTGGGGAAGAGGATAAGAAACTAAAAGAAGTTAAAAAAAATAAATTATCTTCTTTTTATCCCATCTGATAGGATGAGAATGGAAGGGTTATATTTTATTTATTCTATAAATTAACAGCAAACATCACAGATTATTGATGTGAGACCTGGATAGATCTGCCCACTTTGAAAGATTGTAGCCTTATTCTCTTTCAGTTACATTGAATTCACAGCTAGAATCATCTGTTCTTGTGGTCTTGTCCTAGCAGGGAAGGTGACAAGGTCAGGATCCATCATTCTTATTATAGGGAAGGAATCAGAGGAGAAAAACTTTGGAACTTTAGAAATTCTTTACCACCATGGATTCCAAAAATCCTCTAAGTGTGAGCCAAGTTCAAGTGAACCTAACCAAGCAAATACAATGGGGTTTCTAGAGCACATGGGTACTTTTCATTCCCATTTGGAGTTGTCATATGAAAATCACCCCAAATGGCATCAGTTGCTCTTTGCCAAGACTGAAAAGGACATGAGAACTCAAGGCTAGCTCCTGTTCTGCCAGTAACTGACTACATGACTTTGAGCAAAGCCCTTCATTGCACTGGGTCTAAATTTCCACATTTATGAAATGAGAGTAATAGATTCCACAACCTCTATGAGCGTTCTAGCTCTCAAGGTTCATGACAGTCTTAACATATCAAAATGGCCGTTTGAATAAGCAAAGAGTAATTTCTATGGTCTTTTTCAAAGATGGATATTTCAATTTATCAGGATATATACATTGTAAATATATTAGCCAAGGGCAAACAAAAAGATGAGATTCTTTGCCCCTAAGATAATGGTTTTTCATTTTTCTGGGATCTGTAAGAATGAATGAAAATGGTTTATCTTTTCAAAGTAAAGGAATTATGGAAAAATAGAAGGTGTGATTATATCACTGTAAAAACACTGTATAAATGAGTAGTCAATATAGAGAAAGCTTAGAGAGACAAGGGGTCTTATCTTTATTTCATTAGTGAATGGAAGTGAACACCTAAGCAGAAACCACTTATTTTCTTGGTACCACTGCTTTTCCCAGTAGTTAAATGGGACCAGGAATGCTCCCTGTTTTAAAACACCTCAGGAGTTTGAAATGAAGATGTTTATATACATACATAGATGTATACACAATACATAGATGTATACATATACATACATACGTGTATGTATATACATATATATTAGATATAAATAATTCTCTATACCAATAAAATCACTAGTCTGGATCAAAAAGGAAAAAAAAATAGATCATGTAATGCTATGTCTTATCTGAATTAGTGAACAATCTCCAAATTTGGGGATATGGGTGGTGCAGGGGACAGAGCACCACCAGCCTGGAGTCAGGAAACTCTGGGTTCAAATTCAGCCTCAAACATGAACAGGGTGACCCTGGACAAGATGCTTCATCTCTGCCTATGTTTCCTTATCTGTTTAATGTGGGTAATAATAGCACATATATCCCAGGGCTGTTACAAGAGCCAGATGATATAATAATTGTAAAGTACTGTCAAATGGTAAACTAGAAACTAGTATAAATGTTGCTTGTTATTGTCTGACAGTAGGCTTCCTGAAGGTTATCTTAGTTTCTCTAAACTTTGACTCTCTTCCAGTCCCTTAAGTTTTAAAAATAAACTAGAAAACGGGATGTCTTGTATGATCTTGTATTCTATGTTTCCTTGTGAGAATAGTGGAAGATAAATTATAGGGCAAGTGATGATCCATGAAAATGGTATATGTATGGAGGCAGACAGTATTAATATGGGGCATATCTAGACACTCAATATTTGAAGATGATGGTGTGATTTCCTTGTGATTCTCCAACATGAATCAAGATCCCCTACCTAACTATCATAGATTTAGAGTTAGAAGGGATTTTGGAAACCAGGAAGTCCAGGCCATTCCTTTTAAAGATGAAGAATCTGAAATGGAGAGAAGGAAAAAATCTTCTCTGGCCTGTCTGAGCCAGGTAGGAGTTCAGAGGCCTTTCCCAATAGGCTGGGCCTCTCCAGAAAGCCAAGGAAAAGGGGAGTAAGTCTTATCAATCACCAAATGACTGTCTAAAAGGAAAGCAGTCTGAGGTCTCATGCTGAGCTCCTCCAGGGTCGAGTTCTGTGGCCAAGTCCACAAAAAGCCCTCTCACAGGAAGTCACATGAAATATAAAGGCAGTTCTTTATATCACTTCCTGTGTCTTACATGTACCAATGGTGGCTTAAACTTGGCTTAGGACAGCCCAGGGGGTCAGTCAATTATTTCTGATTTGTTACTTGCTAGCTAGCACAAGCTAGACCTTCTTCCCCTTCACTTAATCCTTAAGTGGGGGTGTATACATTCCTGTTTGCTAGAATTCGAAAGACTAAGCAGGGTGGAGTAAAACTAAAATTCACAGTTCTCAAAAAAAAATCACCTGGAAATTAAATTTTATTCAATAAATTCAATAAATATTTATTAAGTGCCAACTATGTACAGATTCTAAGCTAAGCAAAATTTTAAAAAAAGAAATAAATCATTTAGGGCTATTGTAGCAGTTGATGTTCCATACAGATAAAAGTCCTTAAGATTAGATGAAAGAAAATATATCCTGGATTTAAGTGAAAAATAATACTATATTACCAAATGGACCATAGTAATGTACGTGGTTGTACCAAAATCTATCATCTGTTCAATTTGTATTATTATTATTATTTGCAATTTATATGTACTTTAACAAAGTATGAGTATGAGTTTATATGAGTTTAACAAAGTTCTGGAATAGCCTCTGAAAATTCTGGATGAAAAATTAATCTTACTGATTTTATTTAGTTCCTCCAGATATTGTATATGTGTATATTTTAAACCCTTATGCTCCATCTTAGAATTAATATTAAGTGTTGGTTTAAAATAGAAGAGCAGGGGGCAGCTGGGTAGCTCAGTGGATTGAGAGTCAGACCTAGAGATGGGAGGTCCTAAGTTCAAATCTGGCCTCAGGCACTTCCCAGCTGTGTGACTCTGGGCAAGTCACTTGACCCCCATTGCCTAGTCCTTACCACTCTTCTGCCTTGAATCCAATACATAGTATTGACTCCAAGATGGAAGGTAAGGGTTTAAAAAATAAAATAAAATAAAATAGAAGAGCAGGAAGGGATAGGCAATGAGGATTAAGTGACTTGCCCAGGGTCACCTTTCTAGAAAGTGTCCAAGGCCAGATTTGAACCAAGGATTTTCAATCTCTAGGCCTGACTCTCTAGCCATGGAGCCACCTCTCTGCCCCAAGCTTTTGTATTTTTAAGTTTGTATTGCAAAATGTAGGCAGATAACATGATATTTCAATGCAACAATATAATACTCAGTTTTCTGGGAAATAGAATGTGATTGTATAAATTGTTTCTCATCGTGAGGACTTCAGAAGTCTCTCTCTAGTAGAGTAGACCTTCTCTCCTAAAAGTATCTGGACATGAAACCTCTTCAACTAGAGCTTTTGAATAACTAGCATTGCTATCTTTAATTAAGAAACTATTTTTAAAAATGCCTGACTGCTGAAAAAGCCTTTAGAGGGTTCCTAAGTATGTAACTGATACTCAAAGTTTATAACTGAAGGATTTCTGTCTAGAATTTGATTGTAGGATGAGATGATTAGATGCCCTAGATCCCAAACTTGTCTGCCTGATCCACAGTCAAACAACCAGAGTCCAGCAAGTAAAGACTTGGTTGGAATTACAGGGGGACCAGAAACTAAATGGAGTTCCATTAAATCATGGCCTTAGGTACTTTTCAAAGGCTCCCTTCTACTTTGGGGGGTGGGGGAGGGAGAGGGAGAAGAGGCTGGAGCTACCACAAATCACTAACTGAAACATAAAACTTACAGCTGGTTTAAAACAGCCCAAACTCAACTGAGAGAGTAAAGAATGGCCTGATGGCAATCTGAGATTCTCTGTAACAGGAGCCGTTTCTGTGTGATTGGTCAGTAATCGTCTTCAAGTCACAGGTAAGAAATGGGAGGTGGCATGGGGACAGCCAGCTCAGTGAGGGAGCACAAACTCAATGCTCTCTGAGAGCTGTGGGAGAGGAATTTAACTCGCTTCAGCTCCCAGTGAGTTAAGAAGGCAAGGTGCTCTGCAGATAGAGAGCACATCCCAGAATTAAAAGGCCTACATGTTAAGTCCTGCCTTTAGTACCACCCCTGCTTCTATGAGACCCTTAGAAATTCACTGTACAAGGGGAAGCCAGGCAGCACAGAGTGAAGGTCCTCAAATCTGGCCTCAGATACCAACTAGCTTGTGTGACACAGGCCAAGTTGCTCCACCCTATTTGCCTCAGTTTCCTTATCTATCATAAGAGCTGGAGAAGTCAATGGCAAACTTCTCCAGTTTCTTTGTCAAGAAAACTCCAAATGGGGCCAGGAATTAGATGCCACTGATGTAACTCAATGACTCGACGATAACAAGCTGTAGAGTGGATGGCTGAACAGGACTGGCAAAGGGGATTTCCTCATAGGGAGTTCATTACACCGAGGATATCACCAGTCTGAAACGCAACAGAAGTTCTCAGTGCTCAAGCTTCTACAAAATAGGACCACTAACTAGGCTAAGTAGGGTGTCCTTAGATGAATAATTAAGGAGAATAGCTGTGAGGCACTCTACAATTATCAAGTGCCATATCAATACTTAAATAGATATAAACATTAAGCCCCAAAGTACTTGCAATTCTCTGAAGAGACTTGAAGATGGGCACTGGATAAAATACAGACACATTATTAAGAAGAGTAAGAGTAATAAAGGCTTCTGACACCAGAGTAAAGAGCTAACATTTAAAGAACTGAGATAGATAAGTTAAAAATAACTTAAAAGACTGAAAAGACTTCCAGCACGAAATGGGTGGCTAGGTGGTAAATGTGGCTAATTGGTAAAAGAAAAGACTTGACTTTGGAAAGTCCTAAAAGATTTACAAACTATTTTTCCACATCAAAACTGCAATTAACCCAAACTGTTGATCTGGATCAAAGGTTTTTTTATTTTTATTTTTCTTTTTAATTTTAAACCCTTACCTTCTGTCTTGAAATCAAGACTGTCTATTGGTCCTAAGGTAGAAAAATGGTAAGAGTTAGGCAATGTGGATTAAGTGACTTGCCCAAGGTCACACAGTTAGGAAGTGTCTGAGGCCACATTTGAACCTAAGATCTCTAGCCAGTTGCTCCAGATAGCCATCTTTTTGCAGATGACTTTCAGTCCTTCATATCCAATTCTCCTCTTTGTTCAGAGTCCTAGTCCAACATTGTCAACTGCCTACTCAACTGAATAGGCTGCAGACATTTCAAACCCAGCACATCCCAAACAGAATTCGCTGTCTTTCACCCTAAAATGACTCTTCCTCTTAACATCCCTGGTTGTTCAGAACACAACCAGCCCTCCAGCCCCCCGGGTTTGCAATCTCAGACTCATTCCTTTATTTTTCACTTTCTCTCACCTCCTTCCTCCATTTCCAATCAGCTGCCAAATCTTGCTGAATTGCTTTCAAGTCACCCTTTACACGTCCACTCTCCTTGTTCAGGCCTCTTATCACTTTTGAATTGGACGACTGCAATAACCTCCTACATAGTCTCCTTGCCTACCCCCTGTCCCTGATCCATCTTCCATACACCTGCCCCAAATTAGGAATCCTATTTAAGTCCACTCACAATCTGGCTCCTATTTTCCAGACTGATTTCACATTGCTCACCCCCAAGTACTCTGTGTTCCAGGCAAACGGATCCACTTGCTGTTCTCCATATCATAGTCTCTCTATCCACCATCTCCCTATGTTTGCACAGGTTGTCTTCCATGCCTGGGATGTCTTTTTTTAAAATGTTATTTCTTCATTTTTTTAAACCCTTATTTTCCATCTTGGAATCAATACTGTGTATTTTTGCAGAGGCAGAAGAGTGGTAAAGGCTAGGCAATAGGTGATTGCCCAGAGTAACACAGTTAGGAAGTATCTAAATCCATATTTGAACCCAGGACTTGCTGTCTCTGGGCCTGGCTCCAACAGGTCACTTTAAATGCTATATGATTGGCCTTTCTTTATCTTCCCTAATTGTCAGTGTTTTCCTCCCAAATAGATTTTATTGAATTTATATGCTTATTCATTTATCTGCATATATGTGGTTTTCCTGCCCTCCTTCAAATGATGTTAAAATCCTCAATGAGAAGAGCTGTTTTTGTTTTTGTTTTTTAAATATTGGTATTCCTGGTAGCACAGTGTCTTGCACATAATAAGCACCCAGTAAGTGTTTGTTCAAAAGAAAAAAATTAACAGAACCAGGACTCCTCTGACTCAGACACCACAGGTATTCAGGGGCACAAGCTGGTGCTAAAAACATTGCAAAAAGATCTCTCAAGGATCAGGCACATTAAAGACTCCATTTTCTTAGAACACATTCATTTCTAGGCAAGGGTATGCTGGTAAATATTTTACAACCAGCTTTGGGTTGGGGGAGATACATCTGTCTGTCTATCTGTCCATCTATCTAATCTATACATCTCTCTGCATGTCTGTCTAAATATATAGATGTGTATACTGAGATATATTGACACATTTGTGCATATATATATATATACACACACATATATAGGCTCTTATTGTTCAGTCATTTCAATCATGTCCAACTCTTTGTGAACCCATTTGGAGTTTTCCTGGCAAAGACACAGGACTAGTTTGCCTTTTCTTTCTTCAGCTTATTTTACAGATGTGGAAACTGAGGTAAACAATGATTTGCCCAGGGTCACACAGCTAGGAAGTGTATGAGGCCAGATTTAAACTCAGGTCTTCCTAACTCGAGACCCAGCTCTCTATATACATAGTCAGAAAGAAATGTCTATAGGGAGGAAATATTTTTTAATTGAATATTCATTATTTCATTTTCCCCCATCACTTAAAGTCTAGAAAACCAGTAACACAATAAATCAAGCCCTTATTTGTGGTACTAGGTGGTTTCTGGGGTGTAAACGCTCATCTTCCAAACAAGAATCAGCTCCACTTGGGAGTGACTGGGAAGCCCCTCTGACATGCCGCCATTTCTGAGTAAATCCCACAGACCCAGCCCTTACACCATTAGGAACAACAATGGGAGCCACTGTGTAACTTTGGAAGCCCCACTCTCTCACTCTGGACAGCCCACACACAAACAGGGACAATGTCCTGGATATCTGTCTTGTGGGGACCGTGGGTGGGAGCCTTGTGGGGGCTGAGCGGAGTGGGCAGGACCATTCCAGTTATTGGGCCATTTGTCTCTGGAGGGGCTTAATGGTAAGTGGTGGCAGAGCAACTTGGGGAATATCCAAGCAGAATCTTGAGTTTCGGGGCACAAGTGGCCCTGGAAAAGGAGGCTGGTTCTGCAGAGGGTACAGTTTTGCCTCATTCATTCTCGGGGACAGGCCCTTTTTTGCCTCATAGATTTTTACTGCTCATTAAGCCTAATCACCTGTTTAGGGTAGTCCCTCCACTTCCTTTCCATTCACTGCTTCCCTTGCTCTGCACTTTTAGGCACTAATTGCTTGGCTTTGCCCTGATCGGAGATCGCCTGCTATTGACTGAAAATGACACTACCTATTAATTCCCCCCCTGCATGCTATCACAAACCAAAACACATTTGCCTCCACATATGTTCTTTAAAAGCCGTTCCTGCATTAACATTGATTTTTATTTTGAAGCAAAAGGACCAGAATCTTCAATTAAACTTACTGAGCAATAAATTCTTTTTTAACATCTCTATTCTTATTATTTTTATGTAGATTGTTTTTTAATTGTGTGTGATTAAGGGTGGTTAGGTGGCTCAGTGGACAGATTGCAGGTCTGGAGTTAGGAAGACCTAATAGGTTCAAATCCAGCCTCAGATACTTGCTGTCTCGGTGACCCTAGCTAAGTCACTTAACTTCTGTGTTAATCCACTGGAGAAGGAAATGGCAAACCACTCCAGGATTCTTACCAAGAAAACACTACGGACAGTATTGGTATTCTGGGATTCAGGGGGTCACAAAAAGTGGAACATGACTGAATTACTGAACAACATCTATTTACATAGCTAGATTGAGGAATCTACTTAGAAAGTCTCTCTCAGGTTCATGATAGCTTGGCCTTTATAAAGACCAACAGAGATAATGGCACCAAGATGCAAGAGGAGAAGGTCTAGCCTCAAGCAGACAGTTATCTGCCCTTGACCAAATCCATCTTAAGAACCCCCAGATCTGCTTTTGCATTTTGTATATAATCCAGTGGAAAGCTGCACCTTATCTAAAGAAAAAAGGTAATGTTCCAAGTAGGTGAAGAATTATAAAATTGTTATGGAATGAAAATTAAAACACTATCATCACAATCTGAGTGGGCTAGTCATATGCAGGAAGGCTAGTCTTGATGGGGTGCTTTTTTGTGCCATGTGATTTTAAATAAAATCAATCAACCAATGATCATGAAATTAGTATTATCACACATGTAACCCTGGACAGGATACTGTGGGACTGAAAGAAGTAATACGAGTCCTAGCATTATCTTTGTCCATAGGGAGCTTCTACTAAGGCATACACACACCTAGGAAAACAATGGCCCCATCCCTCTGACTAGACTGTAAGTTTCAAAAGAGGATAGATGTCTTCACTCTTCTTTGTGTCCTATGGAGACAGAACTTTGCCCATGTGCAGTACATGTAGAGATGCACAGTAAATATTTGTTGAATAAGTGATTATTCAACAAGAAATATGATATTCTATTTCCCATCTCCTATGTTTGCACAGGTTGCCTCCCATGTCTGGGATGTTCTCCCTCCTCATTCTTGGCTTAGATTTCCTAGGACCCTTCAAGGGGTCCCTTTATTTATTCATTTAGTTTAGTTTGTTTTTAAACCTTTCTCTTCCATCTTAGAATCAATACTGTGTATTGGTTCCAATGCAGAAGAGTGTTAAGGGCTAGGCAGTGAGTGGGAAGTCAGTGGAGGAGCTGCCAGGGCTAATTTATCCAGTAGAACAAATCAGAACAGAGGAAAGTACCCAATAAGGTTCTTGGTGAGGTAGAGAAAGTGAATGAAACATTGCAGCAAGGCCACTAAATGGATTGATCAGGCAATGAGCTGGATGAAGCAGTTATAAGGCACCAGGCCTTGTGCCAAGCACGGAGGATACAGAGAAAGGCAAAAAAGCAGAGTTCCTGCCCTCAAGTAGCTCATGTTCTAATGTGGGAAACAATAATCAAATCACAAAGTGTGGTACCTCTGGGTTACACAGAGAATCAATGTGAGATCATCCCAGACAGGAAGGAGCCCAGGAGGGTGGCAGAAGGTGAATGTGCACTGAGTCTTGAAGGAAGCCCAGCAAACGAAGAGGTAGGGAGTGCATCCCAGGCATGGGGGACAGACAGTTCAAAGGTGCCCTGGATGGAGGAGGAGTACTGGGTGTGAAGAAAAACCAACAGGTCAGTTTAGCAGGATCACAGGATACATGTTGTTCGATTGTTTCAGTCATGACTGACTCTTTGGGACCTCACATTTTTTTTTTGGTCATTCATCCTTTGCTTTTTTAAAAAATTAATTTTATTTAATATTTAATTTAGAACATTTTTCCTTGGTTATAAGAGTTGTGTTCTTTCCCTTCCTTCCCCCTACCCCTTCCCGTAGCCGATGTACAGTTCCACTGGGTATTACATGTGCCCTTGATCAGAACCTATTTCCATGTTATTGATGCTTGCATTAGGATGATCATTTAGAGTCTACATCCCCAGCCATATCCCCTCGACCCATGTAATCAAGCAGTTGTTTTTCTTCAGTGTTTTTACTCCCACAGTTTTTCCTCTGAATGTGGATAGTGTTCTTTCTCATATGTCCCTCTGAATTGTTCATGATCACTGCATTGCCACTAATGGAGAAGTCCATTACTATCGTGATTGTACTACAGTATATTAGTCTCTGTGTACAGTGTTCTCCTGGTTCTACTCCTTTCACTCTGCATCAATTCCTGGGGGTCATTCCAGTTTTGTGACATCATTTGGTATTTTCTTGGTGAAGACCCTGGAGCGGTTTGCCATTTCCTTCTCCAGCTCATTTTATAGATGAGGAAACGGAGGCAAAAGGAGTTAAGTGACTTGCCCAGGAACACACCGCTAGGAAGTGTCTGAGTCCACATTTGAACTCGGGTCTTCCTGACTCCAGGCCCAGTATTTCATCCACTGTACCACCTAGCTTTCTCTGTAGGATACACAGAAGGGAATAAAGAATGAGAAAACTGGAAACTAGAGAGGAGGTCAGAGGTGATTAGGATACTAATCTAGAGTGGTGGCTCTGTGAGTGGAAAGATGAATAGGAGACAAAGAAAAATGCTGTGGAGGGAAAAGTGACAAGATTTGAGACCAGACTGGACCTGTGGGATTGGTGAGTGTAAGCAGTCCAAGATGGCACCCAGGGTTTGAGCCTGGTACCCTCCACAGTCAGAGGAGAATTGGGAAGAGTCTGGTCTGAAGTGCTGTCATGTGCCCCCAAGTCGTTTGAGTTTCCTGACATAGCAGTGTTCTATTTTCTCACATTCTCTAGAAAAGTATCAAATCTACAGGGTCATCCTACAGGACAGTCAATCAATTAGTGACCATCCCTAGGTTAAAAAACTGTTTGCAGCAGCTTGTGCATAGTAGGCAGTTAATAAATGTTTATTGATTAAATTAAATTACATTCAATCGGTTCTAGAGATGCTAGCTAGCTCTCTGAGTGCTACATGAGTAACTCCACCATTCACTCCCCGTTATAAGAGAGGTGACCAGCTGTTCCCCATCTCCACTAATAGCAGAACAAGAAGAAATGGGCTTAAACTGCAGGAGGGGCTTTGGGGAGCCATCGACAGGACTTTCAGAGTAGAAAAGTACCAATAAAGCACAAACCCACATGTGCAAAACTGCTTCTTGCCTCAGCAGACTGGTTGCAGCTCACATTTCATAAAAGCAACAGCAAGAGTAGCTGTTGAAGGTGACTGTGGGTTTTGCCTGATATGAGCCCCATAGGGCCTCACAAGCTCCTGGAAGGAAATGCTGGATTGTGAGAAGGGGGAAAAAAAGCCACAAAAAACCTTCTTAGATATGGTTTGGTTTTTTTTTTTTGGATGAACCTTTATTACAATGGATAGGTCCATACTGCATTAGTTCTCATTGTGAATATGTACATGAGCACCAGATGACCCAAGGTAACTGAGAGCCTTCTAAGAATTGGGTGAAATATGGAATTGGAGTCTTACTAGCCAGAACTCCATAGCTGAGCCCCATCATGCCTCCTTATCCCATCTTGGGCTCCTCCCTGTGCACAAAGTGAGTCTGCCCTGGGCTTGCAGGACGGCCCAGAGCAGAGAGAGAGGTTAGAGGTCAGTAGGCCAGTATAGAATGCTCTGTGAGCATTATGACAAGGCTGTCATAAGATCATAGATTTTGAGCAAGAAGGTTCCATAGAGGGAACTTAGTTCAGTGACCCCCTTCCCACACCTTCAACCCCATGTCCCATTTTTTGGGGGGATGATAGGCAATTTTTAGGTTGGCAGAAGTTTGGGGTGACACTTGACCACACAGAAGATCTCTGAATGCCATTTCCTCGCTTATTCCTTCTAAAGTCTCTGGGGGACCTCTGACATTTAAAGTGCTAATGCATTTCGGTAGTAGTGCTTGTTACAGAGAAGAAAAGCCCCCCAGCCCCACTATAAAGTCTAAACTAATCAACCTACCTACCCTCGAGAAGTTAACATCCTGACAATTATGTAGGAGTCTTTTCCTTTTCTTGCTTCAAGTAGTCTGTCTACAACAGTTACCTGAAGTGAGACAGGTAAGGCATCTATCTTCCCCTTGACCCATTGCTCCCTCTTTGTTGAAATTCCGGGTGTCCCCTTGAAGGTCTCGACATATTCTAACTCTTCTGTGTCTCAGATTGGCCATAGATGCTCTGCAAAGGGCAGCTCACTTTAAGGGAACAACTCTGCAGAGCTGTAACAGAGTCTCCTCTGGCAGTCCTCTCCAAACTCCGGCTTCTGTGTCACATTCTCTTAGATTATGTGTCATAAGTCTGTCATTAGAATTGCTCTTTAGGAGAGACAACTTGAAGACTGCCAAGTTCATTAAGGGTCTTCTCCTGGATTTGCTAGTCCTTCTGCTTCATAATGAACAAACAACACAACACACATGTAGCACACTCTTCTGTTCACAGCTATATATCCCTTCGTTTGCAAGAGAACAAAGAAATATTCTGTACTTTTGTTTGGTGTCAATCAGAACCTGAGATTAAAGCTGCTCTCTTATGTATTCAAAAGTTATACCCACCAAAATCATGCTCTCTGCCTTGACTCTGAACTTCAAAAGGAATACTGCATTGGGGTGGGTGGGGGAAAGAAGAAACAAACAAAAACAAAAACAAAACAGAGACTGAACCTCAAAAGAGATGCTCTTAGCCCTGAATGCATTTCACTTTCATTTTTATAAATGGAGGCACCATTCCTGCTGGATGGTGCAACATCTGCAAAATCACTTTATAAGGGAATATATGAACCCATTGGGAAAATAGTCAACCATTCAACATGGTACCCAAAGTATACTATAAATTTATAAGCCAGAAAACTTTGTCCACTGATTGATTTCATTTTTCATATTTCCATATTCAATTTCTATTTAAAAGACCACACCTGCTTCTAGTTTGCCTAGAATATAAGAAATGTTTTAGTTTTGTGCTTAATAAAATAATTTTCTGGTCTGTAACCCTTTCAATGAGTGACTAGGAACTAGATTTCTGGATAAGGGTTTAAGATAAAAAAATGATAGCTCTTTCCCAGAAACATGATATATCTAGTAAGAGAAATGAAGAATGGGTTTACCTAGAGACTTGTGGATTTGGGCAAGGGAGTTGTAAATTGAAAAATGAAAAGGGGTGTATGTGGAACTTCTTCATACACATCTGCTAAGTACACATAATAGTAAGTATAAAATTGAAATAAGAGCATTAGAGAGACTTTGTAATGCATAAGAGACAGTCCAGCAAAAGGGGAAGTAATAATACTTGTGCCAATTTGTAGGATCTGGATAATATAGTAAACTAGGGGTCTTAAAGCAATGAGGTACATTTGGCCCTGTAGCTATGATTACATATGACTTATGACTGAAATATAGTCATAGAAAGTTAAATCTTATTGAAAATAAACTATATAAACTGAGGTGTTAAGGTATTTTGTATGAAAAAAAATGGGCTTGAGGGAGAATCATCTTATCAAAGGGATCAAAGGACTACTTAAACATATAAACATGCTATCATTATTATTAGAATATTACTGTCCTATAAGAAAATATGATGAATAGAGAAAACTTTGGAGAAACATATGAATTGAATACAAAGTTAAAGTAGCATAACCAAGAAAACAATATATATGTTGTCTTTTTAAAAAATGGAAATAGGATTTCAACCCAACAATTGAAATTGAATGTTGTGAAATTTTAATGATCCAAACTTTACCTCAAAGAAAAGATACAAGAAGACATCTTCCATTCTCTCACCATCTTCCTTTTTGCAGAGGTGGGGAACTATTGAAGTACTGTTTCCCCCTTTATATTGGTTAGTTTTGCTAGACTCTTTCTTAATATTTGTAGGAATATGTAGGTTCCCACAGTGGGAAGTTTATTAGGAAATGTAATACAAAACCAAACTATATCAATAAATTTATTTTAAAAAATGTTACATGTGTAAAGCATTTCCTTTACTCAGCATATATTCAGGGTCTTACCATAATGTAGTGGCAAAAAAAAGTAACTTCCAATAATTGTATAACAACGTACTATAAAAATAACTTTCTTAATTTGTACTCAATTCATAATTTGTGTTAATTTAGATAAAATATACCTGATTCTTATTGAAGAAATATTTTAAAGTAAATGAAGCAACTTCAGATCTCTATATTTGATCACTCCACAAGCAATTATTAAATATCCAGTAAGCATTAGGCACAAATTTAGCTGCTGGAAGATGCAAAATCAAAAAGAGATTCTTGACCCTTTGCCCCTCAAGGACCCAACACTCTGTGAGGGAAGCAAAAAAAAAAAAAAGCCACTTTATCTGTTGTTTTTAGATATTAGGAGGCTTTATAGTCCTGTAAACGAATATAACTTCTAAGAAACATATCAACTATCATGTAATGCTCATTTAAATATTTAATTTGATTACCTTTAAGTAACTTTCTGAGATTAACTCTAAAATATCTTTCCGTAACTTAACCTGATCTACACATTAGCTTCTTTACATTAATTTGCCACCTATTTATTGCTCTTAAATATTTTATTCAGTTACTGAATGAGTATGTCTCCTCACATGACTATACTAGGGAGATCCTGATTAATGGGAATAATGAATTCTAGGAGGTGGTTCTAATTTATATTATTTATCCTGGAGAAGAGAAGACTTGTGGGATAGGAGTAGAGGAGACGTGTTCAAAAATTTGAAGGATTCTGATGTGGAAGTGGAAGCTTCATTCTACTAGGTCCCAGATAGTGAACTAGGAACAGTAAGAAGGTTGCATAGAGAGAATTTTAAGTTTGATTTAAGAACAATTTTCCTTAAAATTTATTAAAGTTATTCAATGTTGTTTTTATTATATAAACATTTCCCCTGGTTCTGCTCATATCACTTTGCCATATTTCATACAACTCTTCCAGGGTTTCTCTGAAACTTTCTTTTTATTAGTCATAAAAGTATTCTTATTACTTTTATATACCATAATTTGTTCAGACATCTGTTTCCAATTCGTTGCTACTCCCAAAAGAGCTGTTTTGTGTGTGTATGTATGTATGTGTGTGTGTGTATGTGTATGTATACATCTATCATTTCCCTCTTTCTTTCAGATAGAGAATGAAACGTGGACAATTTGAGCATTGATTTTGCTTGGTTGTGCATGTTGTTAGAGGGGGTTTTCATTTATTTTCCTTTAATTTGTGGAGGCAGGGGGGGGAGAGTAAATACATGATTCTTAATTCAAAAATAAAATGAAAAATAAATTTAAAATAATTCTCTCAAATAAAATAGTTCTCTCAAAGTGGAATGATTTCTCTCAGGAGTGATCAATTTCCTCCTTAGGCATCTTCAAGCAAAGGTTAGACATTTTGTAAAGAAGTTTCTTGTTTACAGGTGGGTCATACTAGATAACTTCAGACATTCATTCTATTTCTGAGATTGTGTCTTTTGTGACATTTCTTGAGTGCACAAATCACATTTGCTACCTTTTTTTACATGCAGTCTTAAATCTCTGTTACAAATTCTCAGCACATACTTTGCTGCTAAAAGAATAGAAATGATAAATTACAAAATAACATTTATTTGCACCTTTCTCCAAAGAATCTGTTGAACATTCCTACCAAACACAGAAATAATTTTTGGGCAAATGGAATTCTTTTTCATAGACAGGAGAACTAAGTCACAGAAAGGTCAACTCTGTTCGACCATAACTTTCACATGGTACCTATCACACGCGATATCATATAGACTTTTATAAATCAACTTGGATCTATCAAATAATGACATTGTGAAAAGATGACTAATATTTATGTCATTATATGATGACACATCCTAATTCTATTTTTCTGTGTTAACTCTCTACATAATACTTATAACTTAATTTTGATCCCATTCCTTGGGTTAAAAAAAAAACCTAATCAATTTTAATCATCAAATTTTTCTTTCTAATCTTTTCAGGTCACATATTATCATGTTTTAAAGTCTCCTTCTGTATGTCATATTTCATGTGAAAACTAATCAAAATCCACAAATTAAGAAATTTTGGAAGAAACTTGTTATTAATCACATACAAAAAAGAATGAGAAGATAAGCCTTCATTGGATCTAACCACAGTCTTGTAGAGCTTGAATAGGACTGTTTTAAAAGAACCTTACAAAAAAAGAGAAGAGAAAATGCACTTGTATTCTGAGCAACTGCTGATTCTAGCAAATTTTATGGAAATTAAGCTTTTAGATTTCTTTAGGCTCTGGAATAGGAAATATGGGCAATATATTTTGAATATAACAAACAAAAAACTTCAAAATATACTTATTTTGCTCAACTGTTCAAATAATATTTTAGCAAAGTAAATGGACAAAAAAGCACAAAGTAAATACTACTGATCACTGAGATTTTTTAAAAAGTCCAACATGAGAATCTTTGTATATAAAACATTAGTGCTTCCTCTCAAATGCAGCTGGCACTTCTGTTTTTTGATCTCCACCATGAAATATACAGTAGCTACTTTAAATATAGTCCTAAAGCTCAATATATGGTAATTCAATAAAATGTCCTAGATAAAAATGTCCAATTTTCACAAAGCCAACATAGCCTTCATTGCCTCTTACATGGTTTGACAGGATAAGGTCAATGCCCATTGGCTGCACAAGAATGGGGAATGTCATCAGTGTAGCTATTGTCATGGTAACGTTTAAACTAAGCTTTGTGAGTACATTCATTGGTCACTGGGGGTGGGTGGGTGGAGAGACAAAGAAAAAAGGAGTGAAAGAATGAGGAACACTGGTGTGAGAACTAGGAAGCTTTAACTCTTTATCTTACATTTCATAGAATTGACAAAGATTGACAAAGGAGCTTGTCTAATGCTATATTTTGCTGAGGATCCAGTGTTTGTGTGATGAATCTGAATCCTCTCTACAGCACCAAAAATCTCACAAAAATCTTTTTAAATGATCATCAGGGACAGTCACTGAAACAATATGGGCTTTGTGATCAATGAACATACAACAATAGTTTGCAATGGAGTTCTTAGGAAGGGGCTTTTTCTCAGTGCTTTTAAGAAGGAAGGTCTATCAAACTTATGCTAATGTATTACCATGCTGATTTAATTGTCAATTACAAATTACTTAAGTGTACTTTAATGATCTATATCAAGCCTTATTTTCACCTCTAATAGCTATTAATGGTTGTTAAAGAAAATGAAACCACTTTACCAAAATGTAATGTGGAGGTCTATTAGGGATAAATGTTCAAAATGTTAAAATATTACCAGAGAAAATGTGAACTTATGTGCACTTTTATGTTCTCAAATAGGTCAATCTACATTCCACGGAAAGAATATTTCTTTCAAATTGCACGCAATTACCTTTTAAATATCTTTATACATATATCATATAGATTTTCTGTAACTCCCTAGCACAATATAGTTTTTAGGAAGCAAGAAAAAAATGATACTACATAAAGTTTCAGAAGAATCAAAAGTATTGGGCAATGAATAAAGAGACAGGAAGGCAACATTCCCACAGTTGCCTATTTTCATTTTTTTTCCTCTTGTTTGCTTCTTGCTTTTAGGTATATTGGGAAGATAAGAAAGATTATGAGTGGTATGTGTTATTTGTGAGGAGAAGCACTTCATTTACTTAAAATCCTACTGTACCACCCTTTACCCCAAATAAATGAATTTCTGAAAAGCTCTGTATGAATCAATTATGTATGTTCAATCATCTTTTAAATGCAAAATGTATTACTTAAAGCAAACCTATCAGTAAATTCTTTGTAAAAGTGAAGAATTCTTTTGAAAAAAGTCATCATCTATTAACAGTTGTTTTTCTCTGAATTTTCAAACATAGGGATTTCTTAAAGTAGGAGCAAGCCTGTACTCTTCTGAACAGTTGTTTAAGCATCCTCTCATAAGTGAAAATGACATAGGATAAATTACTTTAGTCTGTTATGATAACAACTGTACCAGTAGTTCTGACTCCAGATTTTCACTACAGTAAGGAATCAATTTAAAACTACTACAAAAGCAGCTGCCAGATATTGGGTGTGCTAAGCCCTGGGGAAATAAAGAAGGACAAAACAGTCCCTGCTCTCAAGGAACTTATATTCTAATGACAGAGAAAAACATGTAAATACTTAGGCATATTAACAAGATAGCTAGAATAAATGTAAGGTCATTGCAGAGGGCAAGGCACTAGTCACTGGAGAGACCAGGAAAAGCTTTGCATTTGTTACTGCTTTTCAGGTGTTTTAGTTGTGTCTAACTTCATGACCCCATTTGAGATTTTCGTGGCAAAGATCCTGGAATAGTTTTGCCATTTCCTTCTCCAGCCTGGCTTCCAGTAGATGGTAGGATTTGAATTTAGCCTCAAAGAAAGATAGGAAAACTAAAATATAAAAGTATCGAAGGAGAGAGTTCCAGTCACAGGGGACAGCATGAAAAAGGAGATGGCAGTTTCTTGAGAGAAGAAGTAGAGGAAGGTGGCTATATCATAGAGTATAAGAAGATGGGAGGATAGACTGGGGTCAGATTATGAAAATCTTTGAAAGATGAGGGGCTTTTATTTTATATTATAATAAAGTCAATAGGAAGGGACCTGCAGTTTACTAAGAAGGTGTAAACCTTAAAATTTCTTAGACTTATAAATGTTGGAAATTTCACCATTGGGAAATTTCATACTTGGAAAATTTCTTACTGATAGTCTATTGGAATGTGAACCCCATTGGCATGGGAGGTTCCTCCTCCTCCCTTCTTAAGATTACTTTAGGACAGAAACCTTTTGCTGAACAATGGAAAGGGCTTTGACCTATGCTTAAGCATAGAACAGGAAGTTCTTTGAGTCATGATTGATTTTAGAATTGATACAATAGAGATACTTGGAATGACAGAACCAGGTCTTGGAAATTACAATCTCCACCCTACTCAGTCCTAACAGGATTTAGGAAGGGCTGCAGCATAGATCAAAATTTAATTATTCCAATCTCCACCCTACTCAGGGTAACAGGATTTAGGAAGGGCTGCAGCAAAGGATCAAGATTTAATTATTTGAGAATATGACCTTCAACAGACATGTGCAAAGCCACAGACCTCTGGGCTGTCCTGGGTTAAGGTAGAGCCACCATTGGCACAGGGAAGACATGGACAGTGATTGGTAGAGGTAAGAACTGAGGGGAGGGAACTTGGATGGTTTCCTTAAAGAGAGCAGGGTCTGAGGACTAGGTTGGTTGGAGAGGTTTTGCTCTGAGAGATTGTGCTATGAGAAGCTTGCTCTGAAGGAAGCTGGAGGTGGAGGCCCCTGAGACTGTTTCTCCATTTTGGTCACGTGAGTGATAGGGACTGATCTCTTTTCTCTGCCTCAGCTATCTAAGGGCTAGGGCCTTTTGGCCCAGCCTAACAGAGGGGGTATTTAAGCCCTATTCCCTTCTCTTTCCTTTCTCTTTCTCTCTCCCTCTCTCTCTCTATCTCTAATACCTTTCTTCCTCCTGTTTGTAATTAAACTCCATAAAAGGTTGACTGCTGACTTGAGTTTTCATTTAGGAATTACATAGCTGAATTCCTTGGCGACCTTAAATTAATATATATCAGTCTTTTAAAGTGATTTCCTTGTCACAAAGGGAAGCCACATGATCAGATCTGCACTTTGGTAAAATTACTTTGGCAAGAGTGGGGAAGATGGACTGGAATTGGAATGGTCAACTAGAAGGCTATGGCAATCATCTAAGAAGAAGTCATGAGAATTTGAACTGGGGCAGTGAATGTGTCAGTGAGAAGAAGGCCCCACACTAGAGATATTTTAGAGGTACACATGCCAAGATTCAGCTAGTAATTGAATATATCCAGTAAAAGGGTGATGTGAGTAAAGAATGATACCAAGTTTGTAAGCCTGGGTGACTAGGTAAATGATGATTCTTTCCACAGTAAGAGGGACAATAACTGCAATTACATAAAGAAAAAGACTGAAAGATGTTTGAACTATAATCATTATGGTTACCAGTCATGTCTTTAGGAGCCTGATGGTGAACTATCCCATCTCTTGGTAGAGGTGATGGATTGTAGGTGCAAAAAATGAAATAAAATAAAATGAAACAAACATAGCCAATGTCTGTTTTTCTTAAATGTATTTATTTATCATAAGGAATTATTTCCATTGGGATAGGGGAAAAGAATTGGTGAGTGGTGGCAAAGATGGAAAAAAGAAAAAAGAAAAATAGTCAATAAAACAAAAAAATAAAAATGAGAATAAAACAAAGTTCAGAGAGGGACACAGACAAGTGGGGTGGGATTTTTACTGGCATATTAATATTAATATACACTTAATATCTATATACTGTATATAACAAGTTTGCTCTTTCAGATATAATCTTTTGTTTCATTCTTTATATCCTGACACATTTATATGTATTGATATTTGTAAAGTTCATAATTTTAAAAATAAAATAAAAAATAAAATAATGCATAATGTGTTGAAATAACACACAAAATGAAGTAGAGATGGCATATGTGTATATATATATGCATTAAGTGACCTTCAGAGGCCCTGTAGGCCAAAATGTATCTATGCAAGAATTCCTTTAACAGTATCTCCTGGCAAAGTTTCGATCCAGCTTCCACTTGAAGAGTTTTAGTGAGAATGATCATACAACCTTCTAAAGTAGAACATTTTCTTTTTAACCAGCTTAGAATGTTAGGATGTTTTTTATTGAGCCTAAAATATGTTCTTTTCTCAGTTCCATCCATCTATCTCAGTTTTGAGATCTTGGAGCAGCAGTATCAGTCTAGTCCCTTTTCCACTGAAAATCCTTTAAAAAACTTGAAAGTAACTTTCATGTTCTTTCTAAGACATCTATTCTCCAGACTAAATGTTCCTAGTTGAAAGGCAATATAGAACAATGGAAATGCACAAGCTTTAAAGTTAGCAGATCTTAGTTCATGTCTTTGCCATTTACTACCTGCATGATCTTGGGTAAGCCTGAAGTTAAACTCTTAAGTTCAGCTTCTCTGGGGTCCTCATTATCTCACCTTAAAAATATTGGGAACTCAACAGCAAATCATACTTGAAAAGAAACACCCATGAAATGGAAGAGAGAAAGAAGGATTTCTTATAATTGGTACTGATATAACATTATCCAAGTGCTATTGTTGCTATTTACTTAATGCCTAAGAACACTGCAGAACCTCTTGAATACAAACCATAATCAGAGTTCTAACAATCCTCATAAGAAAAATAACTTACAAAGAGAACTTATTGTCTACACCATGATTAGCATTGCTAGCACTTATTCATCAGTAAATACAGCCTGAACAGATATTGCAGCTGAATAATGAAATAGACCCAAAATAAAAGAGTTAAAAGAGAGAACATTAGATTGCATATGTGTTACATTTTTTATTCAAAATTTAATTCAAACTTCTTCCTGGAACAAAAGCCCACCCTGAGCCTGCAAAACTTCCAAATGCAGAGAGGAATCATATTAAAATATATTTGGGAAATATTTAATAAAATAAAACATATAATACAACATAGATAATCTTAATTTGTAGCTTTCTAAGTCAATAAAAAGCCTACAGGGGGTCAATTTCTATTTGATCTCAAACACTAGAAATTATTCATAATGCTGAGATCAAAGATACTTTGAAATATAAAGTCTTATTCTTTTAACTTATATTGAGTTTGTAATCATCCCACCTTCAGAACTTTTTCATACAAAATATTATCTAACTACACCTCTCCCATGTTCTCTAATTGTGCAGTTTTTTTAAAACTACTTGTAAGACTTTTACCCTTAACCTTACTAAATATTTTTATCTTATTAGATTTTGCCCAGTGATCTCACCCATTTGGACTGTTAATCAGCCATTAAATGCTACTTTTAAACATACATTTTAACTTTACTTGATTTGAGTATTGCTTCTATTTCTTGTACAAGATATTAGGAAATCGATGAAGTAATGGAATGGTTAGTACATGAGTGAGATATGAGAGGAAAATTAGCTTGGAATTATCATAAATTAGATAATCTTTCTCTTTCTCTTGACCATGTAAAACCAATCTAGAGATATATAGAAACACAAATTTTATTTCTACAATACTTACAAATTTTAAAGGTGGGAGTAATTTTTAGGAAAGAGTTTTTTCTTTCCATCTTCATGTTTCAGTATTATCTAAATTGACTCACTCCTAATCTTTAAAACTTGTACATTTCACACCAGGAAAGACACTCAGAAGGGAACATTTTATTCCCAAGTGACATTCCGAGTTTAAATATCCTTTGCAACAGTTTTGTTTTGAAAGATCTCAGCAGTCGCATATGAACCTGCCAGATGTCAACAATGTGTCTTCATGTACAATATTCAGATTTTTTCCCCCAAGACTAAAAATGTTTCTTACTTATATAGTATTTGGAAATAGCACTCACACAGCATTGGTTCTGCTGAATTACTAAGTGTCTGTGTAAACACGTCTGAAAGAACAGATGTTCAGAGCTGTAGCTGTTCCCTTTCAATAATAACAAAATGACTTGTGGAGAGCTGATGTTCCCTCATTCTTCCACCACTGTTTTAGAAAGGAGGAGGAATGATTTCACATCCTTGGATTGCCTTCCTAAATAGGCACAAGACTGTGGGTACTGGGCTGCAGTTCTAAAACATACCTGTGACTTCAGGCAAGGTTCTGCAGGTGTTTGCCTGTGGGAAGCTGTCAAGAATTGGTGCAAATCAGGGCAGTGTTCCTGACAGAATAAAAGCAATCAGCAGGGACTTTTTAGGTCCTGGAATATATTAGGGCCATAGCATTTTAGAAAGGGTTTGTGCACAAAGGAAGTTCAATGTTGGGGATACCAGCCTTGGATTTTGGCTGAACAGTATAGTCAAGTCACCTAGAAAACAAGCTGGAGAAACTGAAACCTGGTGCACTGTAGACATTTCATCAGAAGTAGATGTATATAATCAGTAGCACATTGGATGCGCCCAGGACAAAACAAGTGTAGTCTCCAAAGGTCACTTAAGGTGGTGGCAGGGGTACTGAGTTTAGTGTTTTAGTTTAAAGTTTGGATGTACAAGAGAAGGGCAAGAATTCCAGCAGTAGGACTATAGAACACACTTGAATTTGAGTAGCAGACTTCTAATGTAAGGAAAGGAAGAAGAGAGTTAAAAAATAAGTTTAACAATGATCCCCAAAGCTTAATTCTTGAAAATAAAGCTCAGGGCTTCAGGGGAATGACATAAAATGACTTAAAGAGAAACAGTTGAGGCATCAAACATAACAAATAGGATGTTGAAGAAATCAATTTCATAAATTTATGCAGGAGAAATGTTGCTTTGCATTACTACTTAAAACCACATTCCCTTCAATCACATGTAGTCGACTTAAACCATGTGTATGTGTCTAAAGTTTCCTTGGATCATTAGTTGCACTTTGCAAGTGAGTAAACTGAGGCAGGGAGAGACCAGCTAGAAATAAAAATTGGGTTTTCTGATACCCAATTTGCAACGTTTCTATTAAAAACATAAAGGAGAGAGGGCTACATTTACCTTTTTTATTTGTTGACTCATTTTTATTTAAAAAGAAAAGTTACAGACCTATAATGCCCAAATGCTCCATATTCATCTGATGAATCCATTTGGGATCAGATCATTTTAATATTACCATCTAGTTGGTTTTTAATATTTAAATGACGGCTCATCCTTACATGGGATTGGATGTGGACTCTGTTTTAACATGTGAATTTAACCAGGCAGGGAGACCGTTTCTTTATAAGCAAGCATTTTGTTAGTTAAGAGGTATGAGTAAGAAGAAAATACAATAAATTAAGGCATTTTCTTCTTTTTCTCATTAAGAGTAAATTGTTGTATACATCTATTTTATAAGAGGGGAAAACTTAGAAGACTGAACTTAAGCTTACAATGACCCAGTTTTCTGAAGTTTCAGTTTCAGATCCCACCAGGGTCCCCCTGACCTTTCCTCTTCTTGAGACTGATAATTCACATATGGACATAAAAAGTCTCTCAAATAAAACTTTATGAACTGAAAACCTTAAATACCATGATCCTTAACTACGTACTGTATTTAACAAAGCTTTAATACTGCAGGCCAAGGGTTCTTGACCTGGAGTCCATGGAAAAACATAAGGGGGCCTGGGCAGTTGGGAGGGAAAATTATATTAAACAGAATTTCAACATAGCTCATTTCTTTTATATTTTATTTTTATCTAATATATTTTTATCTAATATTTTATCTAGTATATTTTAATCTAATACATTTAAAACATTTTGAGAAAGAGTTCATAGGCTTCTCATTAGCCATGATTTTTTTTTAAAGGCTAAGAACCTTTGCTTTCAAATTTAAGCACCGCATGCTGATTTTTAAAAGTAAAGATTTGCCCCATCCCCCATTTTTAAACCCTTACCATGGGTCTCAGAATCAATACTATTGGCTCCAAGGCAGAAAAGTGGTAAGGATTAGGCAACTGGTTGTGACTTGCCCAGGGTCATATAGCTAGAAAGTGTCTGAGGACAAATTTGAACCCAGATTTTTCTCCCTCTAGGCCTAGCTCCCAATCCACTGAGTCATCTCAGTACCTCTAGCCACTTTTAAAAATCAGGATATGGATGACAATAGTGGTATGACATGATACCCATTCCTTAAAAAAACACATCATAATTAAGCCAGAGATTAAGATATTAGTATATTTTTTCCTGAATTTATAGAGTCATAGGTATGGATCTAAGTTATGCATTTATAAGTTCCATTAAGTGAATATAAATCTATAACAATATATTCATGTAACTGTATATTTATGTATTTATATATGTATGTGTGTTGTGCATCTATGTATATAAATAATGGCTATATATAACAGTTATTTAAAAGTATTTACCTAGTATCTATAGATTTGTTGTCTATTCAGAGTTGTAAGGTCTTTACTAAGTATTTTATACTTACATTATATTTTTGTATCTTATAGTATAGTATGGTAATGGTATGGTATGTCGGATATGGCATGACATTAGTATAATATGTTATATTTATGTTATGTTATATTATATTAGTTTAGTAACATCAGCAAAACCTTTTGAAGAGTGTCCTTACTTTTCCCTTTTATGCATGATAAAATCATTTCATAAAAAACTGAACTCTCATAACATTTTTTTTTAATCAAGGGAGACAGCACCAGCATTAGAATATAGTTCCCTTGAAATTTTTTTCTATTGCTTTCATTACTGAGTTTCACTGGTTCTAAAGGGTAGGATTCCATAATGGACTGGTGGACTTCGTCTCTGAAAGCTTCTTTCATTTTGTAATACTGGGTGCCATTTTAACGTTTGGTTTCTGAGATTTTAATGAGACACTGATGATTTTTTTCTATTATGAAGAAAGACGACACAGCAAAGAAGAGCAAAGTAGGCCAAGGATCTTTGGATAGCTCTTTTAAATAATCTGTGAATCAAGGGCTAATGTTAATGGATGTTGAAAGTAGTGAGAACCTGGGGATTTCTTCATGTATGGCTTGGACTCAACTAGTGCTTCTTACTTAATCTTGTTTCATGTCAGGGACGCCTTTGGAATTCTGATTAAATCTTGTGGATCTCTTTTTAGACAAAATGATTTTAAATGCAAAAAGTAAAACACATAGGATTACAAAGGAAACCAAAGATTAGTGAAAATAATGATGTAATTTTCCTCCCATCTATGTTCACAGATCCCTTGAAATCTGGACCCCAGGGGTAGGTGATTTCTGAGGTTCCTTTCCATGTCTCTGATTCTATGATTCCCTAATAAGAAAATAGAGGCTATTTGTGATGATTGTTTGCATTTTAAAAAATATTTGTAAAACTCAGTCTTTCATAGAAATGATAACAGTTTTAAAGACAATTCTTGTTTTTCTTGAAGAGGTCAGTTTTGCACAGATCAAAGCAAGAACTTAACTCTTTTTTTTTTTCTGTCTTGGGTGAAAATCTGAATATTGCCAAAAGGACATGTCAGGAAGACATCCTTGCATTTTTGTTCTAAGGAAGATAGAGACACAAAACCTTTTCAGTTATTTCCCTCTACTATTATTACATTTTCATCTTTAAACAGAAATTTTATTTAAAAAAAACACAAAAAATGGAAATAAAAATTATTCAGGCCCAAAGAAACTTCATTTTAAAATCAAAATGCTTCTGTACTCGACAATGATAAAGTATCATTTTTGTTCTGTCCTAGCAGCTAGGGAAACTTATATTGCAAACCAAAACACATGCTTAAATAGTAATAATTAGGTATGGATGAGTAGTTTAAGACAAAAGCATAATATAGCCCAGGATTATGCGCTCCAATAATGAAATCTATATTTATATGTGTATATTTATACAATATCCTAAGTCATATATAATATCTATAATATATACATTTAATATATGCTTAATATATATTTATGTATACATATATACATATAAATATATGTACAAATATCCAAATACATGTGTCCATAATTTTATATATATAATGTTATATATGGCAGCTGGGTGGCTCAGTGGATTGAGAGCCAGGCCTGGAGACAGGAGGTCCTAGTTTCAAATCTGGTCTCAGACATTCCTAGCTGTGTGACCCTGGGTCCTTACCACTCTTTCCCCTTGGAACCAATGCACAATAGAGAGTTGGTAAAGGTTTAAAAAAGAAAAAAAAAGTAGAAGGCAGGAACTGGAAGGGAATAAGCATTTGTATAGTACCTACTTTGTATCAGGAACAACAAATACAAAAAGAAAGACAGTTTCTGCCATGGAGGACCTTACATTCTAAAAAAAGAAGAAAATATAAATAAAGGAGTGGCTGGTCATGAGGCATGTTTTGGAATTTAGAAGTCACAAGGGGATATAGTAGGGGAAATTGATTGACACACCCTTTCCAGGATTTAATTACAATTACAATTTATTCTTGTTGATCTGAAAAACATTTAAGAAAGGCCAAAAGTAGATTACTCACTCACAGAAGTCAAAATCTTTTTTGTGCTCTTTTTCCTCTACTCCTTTCAGGTTAAGAGAAAAAAAATATCTATCAACTATGGGTTCCTGGTGGCAATTCAGCCTTAGGACATATTGCAGGCTTAGTTTTTTAGTGAGCATTTTTTCTTAAGATCTATTGGCCTGACTTTATCTATCCCCTCTGCATACATGATTTTTAGGTCTATAAGCTTAAATTAACAGCACTAATAGACTATAAGCTCTTTGAGGGCAGGGGTTTGTCTCCTTTTTTTAAAAAATCATCATTGCTTCTGCCTAATACAGCATATTACATACAAACATGATTGAAAAACTCAATGAAACTGATTGGTAGTGCTTCTTTTTAAAAGTTGACTTTGCCTCAAATTATTAGAAAAAATGCCAAAACCAAATGAAAGATATTTAAAAGTCATTAAAAGAAAGAATACAGAAGATAATTTCAGTCTTTTAATATGTTAATTCCCATGCAAGTGTAATAAAACAATGATGTACTCCCTTCCCATCTATTATGATGACTCCTTAGAGAAGATATTGTGATTTATTTCATATTTAGGTATTATATAATGTATAGGCTGTTGTAGTTCTCCTCCATATCAGTGTCCCTGACATATTTTCCCATGCTTTAACTGCAGAACAAGAACCTTAGCTTGATGAAATATCCACATTTCATGTTCAACTGACTCCTTATTATACTCTTGGAAATCTGTAGAGATTCTAAAAACTGTACTGACTATGAAACCTATGGGAAATTATAAAAATTCACTTCATCATTATTAGAACCTGACACTGAACTATTCATAAATTCCAAGTTTGGTTGGGATAAAATAGATTCCTCAATATTAAAGATGAACTCTTCTCCAAATATTATTATTACTTACTATATTAAGGTCCATTTCAATTATACTAAGCAGATCAACAGTTTTAGAATTTAAATAGCAATTCATAGGAACTCATCTTTAAGGTCTTTATGATAAAAAAAAAAAGTTAAGGATTTAAGACAACAACATACCAAGTGGGAATGATTATAATCAGTAAGTGAATGAATGACCCATGGAATATTCATTCTATCAAGGCTGCAACATTTCTCCTAGCTGGTATTTTTTATTTTATTGCTATCTGTTGCATTGCTTTCATTTCAGAATAAGGCTCAGTGGAGAGAGCCAGGCATCCAGTCAGGAAGAACTGAGTTTAAATTCTAACTCACACATTTACTAGCTGGGTGACCCTGGTCAAGCCACTAAACCCTGTTTGCCTCAATTTCCTTTTCTCCAAATGAAACTCCAAATGAAGTCACAGCAAATCGGACAGGACTAAAAATCGCCTGATCACCCAGTGGACTCTAAATTCAGCAGTTTTCAGTCTCCTACCACTTGATTCACACCCCACCTACACCTTTCTCCTACTCCTTTGTCAACCATAGGCAGCATTATATTCTTAGCTCCCCCCCCCCCCCCCCAGTTTTGGAGCAAGCAGCCTTGTGTTAATCTCATGTGGGGATCACTAGATTTGGCTGGTATAATTGTATTCTGGGACAAGCAAATGGGGATTTTGATTCTGAGAGTCATCAATATCTCATTTTTTATCCAAGCTCCAGACATCAGGACTCGACATCATTAACCATGACTAACAGTAACAACATCACCAGCAATAAAGCTTTGACCTTCAGTTTAGGGCAGGCTTTACAAAGAGAGCTGAAATATTCAGCACACAAGCTGGCTTCCCTCCTTGCCAGAGAAAGCTATACCCTGGTTAACTCTTGTTAAACAAGGGTCATTAATATGCTGTCATGTTGTTGTACATTATTTTAATGATAAAAGGACACTGGATAGATACCTTAAATTACAATGTAATGGCCATGCATTGCCATTTGGAGCTTTTATATCCCTTAAGCTTTTTTAAAGTATCCAAAACTCAGCTCTCCCAGCCTTCCTGTATTTTTTGCAAATAAATATAAAACATGTAATCCCCATTAGCTTTTGAAAAGATTAACTTCTCATTAAAATGTTTTCTCAATTTCCACATCAGAGAAACAGTGAACAAATTATTCAAGTAATTTGAAATATGGTGTAATATATGTATATTTAAATTTAGGAAAGATACTAAATGGCAGCTGGTATTTTAAACATGATGATGAATTCCACCAAAGGAAAGAACACAGGAAAGTTATTTGTGTAATGAAAAATCAGATGATTCAACTCCCAAGTCCATGGGTTGTTTTGTTCTTCTTAGACCAGATGAATAAAAATCTTGGCTACCTAAAAGAATCTGTTCAATTCTTGTTTATTTGGCGAGTTATAATCATTAAATTGGTGAATTTTCTAGGTGTCTAGCTTTTTTGAGACTCCAGTGGCCTGCCTTGGGGCACACTGTCACCTTTTGACCAAGTCTTGATGGAAAAACAATTTAAAAGGAGTTCAAAGGAATACATTTGTTTTAGATGTTTAAAAAAAAGCCCTTGTCTAACATTCTTCTGATGATAGTATATGGCTTCAGTGATGGAATATCATAATCTCTAAAGAATTAAAATTGAGAGACTCTCAAAGGGTAATCAAGAACAACCCACTTGGCATGAGTGGGTTGCCCTACTCATATCTAATAAAGAATTGTACAAAAGAAGGATGTCACTGGAGAAATATATAACTTAAAGAAAAAAAAAGGGGGACCAGATGGTTGGAAAGAGGGAGGGGGTAACCAGTGGACTCCATTAGTAACCATGCAATGTTCTTAGTGTATTGGGTCAAATATCTGCCAAGGACTGATGGGAGGATAAGGATGTCAGGATGCTGGGCATGTCATACCAAGATAAGAGGGTATGGATGAGCTGTGATCTGCTTTTTTGGAGAGTGAGATGTATTAGTGCTGATTTCAGATTTGAAGAGAAATGCAGTTGAAAGTACAGATAGAAAGTATGGCGTTGTCTGTGATTTTTCTTTATGAATAATCAGAAGTTTTTAGTTTCAGTGATTTTTTTTAAAGTATTAGTAATCAATGCTATAATAGAAAAAGAATTGACTTTGGACTTAGAGAACTTGCTTTATATCCTAGATTTAACACTTAAAACTTGGGCAAATCATTTTGCCTTTCTTGGCCTTGTCTTCCTTATATGTAAATTAAATAGAATGGACTAGATGACCTGTAAGATTTCTGAGATCTAAATTTGTGATGATCCTATGATTCCAGCACATTAAACAATTTTCATTGCAAAATACCTACACACTATCTTTACTAAGCTCTCAAATTTACATCATCTTTATACACAACAATTTGGCCTTCAAAAGTTCACAGCTTATTTCAAATTACTATAGTAGTAGGGATGGTATATCTGGGGCAAGTGAGAATCAAGAGTCTAAAGAAACAACGTACACACACACACACTGATAATGGTGTCTACTCTAGAGCCACAATAGAAATAGGCATTGAGTAGTATGGTGACTGTAAGAATTCCCGTTTCTTACCTTCTTCCCTTTTTTCTTCCTCAGCATTTAAGGAATCATCCTTTTACTGTTCCTCCTTTCTCCCTTCCCCAGACCTGGTCCATACTCAACATTTTAGGTCCAGTATAATTAAAGTGGTGACAGCTACTAGGGATCATTCCCTTGCCACTAGACTGATCTCCAAGGAAGCTTCCTCAATTTCCAGACACCCTCACCTTCTCTTCATTCTAGAGCCCGCTTTGATTTCCTCTCAGTCTGAATTTTCCTCATAAGTCTATGATGTAGGCATTGTAAGTGTAGATGAGAATAATTGAGTCTTAAAGACCTCATGAGACACACCATGTACATATATAAAATCTGCAAAATAAAATAAAGGCAGTTTTAATTTTTAATTTTTAAATGGAGAAGGATTCTATCCTGATGCAGTTGGAGACATTAATTTGGAATAAAGCATCATGAAACCCATAGTCACACACAGTTGATATGTCTAAGCTAGAATTTGACTTCCAAATCCAGAGTTCGTTCCACTATATTAGTGAGAGGCAGTTAATGATACTGCCTCTCACTAACATACTATCCTTATCTCTCACTTAGTTCTTCTGCATAAAGTTTAAATGAACTAGGAGAAGGAAGAGAAAGAAGGTCAGTCTGTTTTTGTAGGACTAGTAAAATCCTTTAGAAAAACTCAGAAGAGATGTCTGCTAACTTCAAGTGCTAGAAAGCAGAGGAGAATCTATAAGATTACTCTCTATTCTGAAGTGAACAAAAGAAAAGGGTAACACTTTGCTGGAAGCAATGGATAACAGCAACTGAAAAAAGAAAAAAATAGACCCCTCCTTAGGGTCACAGAAAAGACAAAGGGTCACAGGAAGCCTGTCCCAAGGACAAATCATACCCTGCCATGATGTTACATAGTCAGAGGTACCCATCTTTTTGTGAGGAGGTGAAGCAACAGGTTAGTCTTATCAACCTCTGATCCCTCTGTCATTGCTAATAGCAAAGCCCAAACACTAATAAAGCTGGAGCTCATGAATTGCCTGATCTCTTCCCTATGGCTCTAGTGCAAGAGAGTGCAATTCCTGGAGATTCTGTGTGTAGTCTACTGCTCCAGGAATTTCCTCTCCTTCTTGCTGGAGTTGAGCATGGGGGTGGGGTAGAGGAGTCAGGAGGGCTTGGTGTGTGAGGTAGAATGGGGCACTATGGAATACTTCACCCTTTTTGGTCCAAGATTCCTCATGGGTAAACTGTTATTTTATTATTGATGACATAAAGTTAAATGATAACTGATGTTAGATGATGGTACCTAAAAAGATCTCAAAAGATGAAAATTTGGGGCCAAATTTTATAAGATTAAATTGAACAGGGAGAAGTCTGCATCATAGTTTAATAACCAGAGAACCAACGTTGGAGCCTGGAAGAATTGGTTTCAAATCTTGCCTTGGGTATGTACTGCCTATATGACTATAGGGAAGACACTCAATCTCTATTTCCCCTGATCACTCCGTAGTTGCAGACAAGCTGCTGAACTTCATTAAAGGAGAGAGTTTCTAGGCCCAGGGTTTTCAAAACAAATTAATTAACTGGTTTAGAAAAAAAAAAGGTCCTATATCTAAGTTAAAAGAATCATCTTTAAAAATTGAGGGGAAGGATGTATAAAACTAGAAAATTGCCTGGACGTTCTAATGTACTACATACTCAATATAAAACGACAGGCTAAGAAAGATAACGTAATCTTGATTTGTTTAAAGAGAAGCATAGTTGTCATTATTGTTTCAGAAGAGGACCAGTGACATCATGGGATGATGTCTTGACTTGCCCATGAATTGTATTTAAGTGAGGGTTCCCCTCATCTCTTCCAGACTCATCAAAGTCCAGTGGCAAGACAGAAAGTCACTACAACTGATGATATGCTTTCTAAGAGAAGTAGAGTGTTCAAGACTAGAAGGGAAGGGAACAAGTATTTATATAGCACCTACTGTGTGGCATGCTCTTTGATAAGTGCCCTCACTTGACCTATACAACAATCCTATGAAGTAGGTGCTGTTATTATTTCCATTTTATAATTTGGTTCCTGCTTACATCAGCAGCACTGTGAAATATAGCTCTGGTAAAATGGCAAGACCATTACAGCACCAGTGCTAAATCCTTTTTTTAGTCTCCTTTTTAAAATGATTAATTATTATTAATAATTCATCATTTGAACAGTACTTATCCACAACTTAATTTCCTTAGAATTCACTTGGATTTTTCTTTGTCCTTCCACTGGTAATTTTCATGAATTCCTACAGTTATAAAACAATGTCCTGTTGGTTGTTGTCTTTAATTTCTGCTTAAAAGCTGGTTATCAGAGAATTAAACTTGAAACAAATCTTGAAAGGTCATCTGATAGGTCTCCTCCTTTAGGAAGCAAGTGTATAAACCAACAATCGATACAGTATATTTTTAAGTGCCCTCCATGTATTAAGTGATAGAGAAGATACCCAAGAAAATTTTAAAATGCAATACTTGCTGCTCATGAGCATGCTATAGTCTCATTAGAGAAACTCAGACACATGAAACAATTGAGCATTCATGACAATTACATAATAATGTGGTTCAGCCAATATATGCTCTAGAACCTTCCAGAGATAATTGGCTGTTCTATTCTTCTCTTTCTATCTCTGTGAGTCTCCCTCCCTCTCCTGCTGCTATTGCTCTCTTAAATCACCAAAAACAAAAATCAAAGCATTATCATTTTTAGAGCTGGAAGGAATCTCAAAGGTCATATAGACTCTCCTCATTTTAAAGATGAAGAATCCGAGATCCAGAAAGGTTAGGTGATTGTCCAAGGTCAAATGGATAACGTGATTTTTCTCTGATGCCAAATCTACAATACCACCTTCCCTACCTGGATTACGCATCTTACCTTAGAATTTCCTCACTATGAGAATCAAAATGTTTTCTACAAGCAAATGAATTTTTTTCTTGGCAGGCAGAATCAAGTATTCATAATTCAAATTGTGCTTCATTGGCTAAATTTAAGGAGGTATATTGCTAATGCATGAATGAGATATGTTTAATTGCTACTTGGTTTTCTAAAGCGAGAATGTGAGCAGGCAATATTCCTACTCGGAGAAGCCAAAAGCCTTAGGCTTTCTTTAGCTCTTGAGACAATTTTTATATTTTTTTAGTTGCTAAAATTATATAAACGAAATCATTTTGGAAAGTAGAGGGCATCTCTTATATAGGTCTGTTTATGAACAGTAACAGGAGAATGAATTGCTCGCTTTGGGAAGAGGAGGCATTAGTTTATCAGAGGTACAAAAGTGTAATTTGCCTCTTTCAACACATTAAACATTACCATAGTGGCTGGGAAGTATTGACACACCCTTAAATGATGGTCAGTGTATTTCTTAATCACTGAAAATACCATTCCAAATGGCTTCTATTTCTTTAACACTGATAAACACAATACACTTTGATTAAATTCCTCCTTCACACAATTTCTGTTTCTAGAACAATGTGGTTTGGGACAATTTTTTGTAGTCTTCCAGAAGAATATTTTGACTTTTAATTCATTTTAATTGCAAATTTTCCCGGAAAAATGCTGACTCACATTATCCATCTGTTAGTCATTTTATAGAAGTTTTGTTAATGTTTTTAAAAATAATTTATCCACACATCTCTTTAACTTGGATTCACTCTTCCCTGGATGAGTAAGATTCAATACTAATGGACATTTGAAATAAAAAAATTATTCAGGATCTCAGATCACGAACTTTTTCTGGATTGTCAAGATAATACATCTCTAGAAGATCTCTAAGAGAGCATTTAAAGGGAAGTCTGTAAATATTTATGGATTTATGGATGATTACAGTAAGAAAATCTTAATCTCATCTGTAGTGCTGTGTATGTGCCTGAGCACCTTGAAGATGGGAGGGCAGTTCAAAGTTACGGCCCTTTGGAGATTTTGATAAACATGGTCTAAATACTAATCTCTTCTCCTTCTCTTATAATTTGGCCAGGCAATAAACATTTCTTAAACATTTATTACATGCCAACCACTGAATATAAACACAAATAAAAAAGATAATTCCTACCCTTAAGAAATTTATAATTTAATGGGAAGAGAAAATACATACAAGAAAGCTAAAGCAGATACACGAGGAAAATACTTGGATTAGGACATGATGGAGAAATCCAATGAAGTCCCAAAGTACTGAAGCTGGTGGGAAATGATGAGAATATTGTGGTGGACCCCCTCCTCAAATGGAGGTTTTGAAGCTCATAGCTCTAAATAAGTAGGCCATTTTAAGAGACTACATGTTTTTGGTCTCTCCTCTAAGATCCACTGATACATTACTACAAAGTTTCCAACTGAATGGACCATAAATGTATTTTAAAAATGAAATTGCATTAAAATTTTTTTATCTTCTATGGAGAATGAGATGCAAAGTAATCCATTAAATGAAATTAAAATGATAATCTTAAGTGTAAAACAACAGGAAAAAATATCATACTGATCACTCAGGCAAATAGCATTACTTTTAAAGGAGGACAATCCTGGTGTAATGTAAAGATCACTGGATTTTAGTACCAGAAGACCTGTATTTTAATATTGGCACTGCCAAATCATAGTAAGACAGAAACTAATATCTGGGAAAGACATTAGAATATCTCAACAAATGGTGACTATTGATGTCAAAAACCCTGGAGTACTGTCCAGAACCAGATTTAAGTATAATTAACTAGGTGGTTCAGTGGATAAAAAAGCTAGGCCTGGAGATGAAGGTCCTGGGTTCAAATCTAGCCTCAGACACTATAAGTTTCCCAAAATGGAATGGCAAGAGTTAATGATATGTAGTGGGGCTTTTCAAAGTGCCATTTGATTTTTGTCCCATAAAATTTATCTAACGCAGGAGGGAACTGTGGGTAATGGATCCAGGAAAGAGGACTGCTATGCTCAAGACTTGCCTTTGACACACACAAATTATGTGAAGGGAGAGAGATGGCTTAGCTTCTCAAACCACTTAGGCAACTCTCTCAGGGAATAACTTTCACACATTTTGGCCATTTGAATCAATCGGGGGAGTTTCTCCTGCAAGGACTGCCCAGATTGAGGAACTCATAAGTCCAAACTGCTCTCCCTCCTAGGGGTTGGGGTGGGGAAAAATAGCCTTCTCTATGGGTCTAACATTCTGCTGGGACTTAAAGAGCAGAAATGGGGAAGTCTATGTTCTTAATTAAGCTTACAAAACCCTAAATGAACTAGAAATTGGCAATGGTGTAGAGATCAGAGAGAAAGAATATAAAACTGAACAAACAATAAAAGATTGACTTGCAAAAATCATAATTTAAAGAAATTGGGTTGGGGAGGGGGAAGGTGGTATCTAACCATAGCTGGGAAATGACTTCTCTGCTTATTTATTTATATTTACTTATTTATTCATTCATTCATCATTTAATGTTCCTTCAATCATTTTATTCAGGTCATATCAGCAGGACAAGTTCCACCATCATTTAATCAGGCAGATGAAGACATTTACCTGGATGGGGATGTCACTCTGCTCCCTTTACTTAATATGGTAATATTTCACAGAGTATTTTTAGTCTTGCTATACAGGAAGCGAGTATCACAAACTATAAATATACAATATATTCTTCTACCAACAAAATGGGGTCAGCTTTCCTTTGGGCCTACTTTGAATCCTCCCTTTCTCTAGTCATTCCCCATTTGAGGGTTTATCTTTCTCTATTTGGGAAAGGGGTTACAGAAGACTTTCTATTACAAATTAACCCTCTGTGGCCTTTTCTGGTGCTTGAAAAATTGCATGTAAGTGATTAGCATCCTGGTTCAAAGTACATTCAGCAGCTCCAAGCTGTGCTGAGGAAACAGGTAAGAGATATGAGAGCAGTGAAAGAGATCCCTATAGTTCTGCCACTCTTTAATCCTATTAGCCAAAGAGAATTCTACACCTTCAGAAATTCAGGAGCAGGGGGTCATCTAGCTAAGGGCACAACTAACTAACTACATTACTTCCCTGCAAATTCTGTCTTGTGTATTTTAGGATGAATACTGAATTAAAGAAGAAAAAGCAGGCAGCTTCTAAATCAACCCTAATATTGGGTTCCAAAATGAAAATGGCCTACCTCTACTTTGAGCTGGAAAAAACAAGGACAGCAAGCTCTATTATCCAATGTGGTCAGACAATGGTTTGCTTTGGTAGATCAAATATTCTGGTTACCAGAGAGTTATCACAAATACCATATGAGCATTATTAATTTTTAAAGAATTTAAATAAAACATGAAATTATATTTTGATGGGCTTGTGGTTTCATTAGCGAGGAGCTCCCTCCTTTGCTCCTTTCATTCATTCACTCATTCATTCATATATTCATTCATTCAATGCTATTTATTCAGCACCTGCTATAAGTAAGCTACAGCTAGGTGCCAGGAATACAAAGACCAAACAGTTCCTATCCTTAAAGAGCTTACATTCGACTCTGAGGACACAAAGGGGACACAGATGAATAAATATAATTTTTTCAGGGGAGGGAAATAAGGTAAGAGTTTAAAAATGAATAAGGCCCTATAAAAAGAATAGTAAATAGGACATTTTGTTAGGAATGTTTGTGTGTGTGAAGTGGAGTAATGTGAAATAAATCTCTAAGGGAAGGCAGTGGTGAAATTGTGAAGGTTTATATGTGTCAGGATAGCATATTTGTACTAAATATTTGGGGCAATTATTTGGTAACCACTGAAGAATCTCAGACTAGGGAATAACACGGTCAGACATAAATTCTATTGAGTTTCTATAACATGAATTGAAGACTGGTGGCAGGTAGAACAATTAGTAGATGGTCTAATAATCCAGAGAAGAGGAGATAAGGACCTGAGTACTTGAGTAAGGCATAAAAGAGATAAAAACAACAAGATATAGCAACAGATTGAATATGTGGGGTGAAGGAGATTGACAAACCCGGAATGACTCTCAAGGTCCAAATGGGTAAATGAGTGGTTTTAGGAGAGAAAAATGAGTTCAACTTTGGACATGTTGAGTTTGAGATAATAAGAATAACACTGCTGTTGTTGTTTAGTCATTTCAGTTACGTCAGACTCTTCATGACTCCATTTGGGCTTTTCTTGGCTGAGATACTGGAGTGGTTTGCCCTTTCCTTCTCCAGGTCATTTGACAGATGAGGAAACTGAGGCAAATAGAGTTAAGTGACTTGCTCAGGATCACCCAGCTAGGAAGTGTCTGAGCATGGATTTGAACTTAGGAAGATGAATTTTCCTGACTTCAGATCCTCTTCTGTATCCACTGAGACATCTGGCTGCCTAAAATAACACCACTAATAACAATAGTATTTATATAGTACTTTAAAGTTTGCAAAGTGCTTTACAAATATACCTCATTTTATTCTGAAATATGGTGGTGCTCATTTAGTAGAAAGAAGAATACAAGATGTTGTATTATTAAATTACTAAGACTTGACAATGGTGTAGATCACACCCCCTCCATCATGACTTCTTGTCCTATGGAAACCTTATCTATAACTACATACCACATGTGATGATTGGAGCCTTTCCTCTAGTTACTTTGATATCTCAGAAGCTCCAATGTAGTATCTCTTTGCCCAGTTGTCCTGTCACTGCTACATAGGCCATCCATATCTTTTTTCAGGTTATATCGTGGTTTATATCAAGTGTTAAGAATAAATTACTAAATGAATGAATGAAATGAGTCATAAGAAAAGCCTAAATTATATTTAGTATTGGTAAAAGACCAACTACTAAAACTATGACCCACATAATTTAGTCTTTCTCTGAGTATTCATCTATTTCATTTAGTGACAAATAAATGGTCTCTTGAATTCCACTTCTGTATACCAATCACCCACTGAATACTTTGAACCGGATGTCCTAGCAGCATTCTGGATAGAGAGCAGGACTTGGACTCAGTCAGGTAGTTCTGAGTTCAGATCCTTTCTCAGATACTTACTAGTTGTGTGAACCTGAATAAATCATATAATCTCTCTGTTCCTCAGATTTCTCATCTATAAAGTTGGAATAATAATAGCAACTATTTGCCAAGGATGTGGTCAGGATAAAATGAAATAAATTTGTAAAATACTTTTCAAATCTTACAAAAATAAATACTATTATTACTGGTGGTAGTGGTACACCATTACTATTCTGAATCTTAGTTTTCTTGCTCAAAATGAGAATGTTGAATCAGAGGTTCACTGAAGCTCTTCAGACTGCAAATTCTCTGTGAGAAAATTAGTCTCAGGATAGGTACAGAATGTTATTTTAGTAATGGTAGTGGTATTATTATTATCCAAAATTCAACATGTCCAAAGTTGAACTCATTATTTTTCTCCCCCAAACTCATTCATTTCCAATCTTACATATTGGAACCTTCAGAGTAATTCTCAAGTCCTCAATTTCCCTCACTCCACATATTCAATCAGTTGCCACATCCTGTTACTTTTATCTTCATAATACATCATACACACACATACACACATATATGTATATATACATATACATATATGTCCTTCTCTGTACTCACATGGCTCTTACCTTAGTTCATGCCCATCATCACTTTTCACTTGGACTATTTCAAATGGCCTCTCTGCCTCCAACCTCCTTTTTCCTCTTTTCCTAACCCATTCTCAAAACAGATGTCAAAATGATTTTTCCCAAAGCATGGCTCTGACCAGATTATTTCCTTTCTCAGTAAAAATCTAGTGGCTCCCTAAAGCCCCTAAAATCAAAACCAAAATTCTCTATTGGAAATTGGCCTTTTTTAATATTTCTCATACATGAAACTCTCCCATCTCTGTGACATCCTACCTACAATCCCTTATACATAGAATGCAAACCTTCCTCACCCCTGTTGTTTAGAATTCCTATTTTTCTTCAAAGCTTAGCTCAAAGGTACCTTCTACAGAGGATCTTTTTTGAATCCCCAACTCCTTCCCACCAAAAAAAAAATAATTACCTTATATTTATTTTGTATAGCTTTCATACATATGTCTTCTATAGAATGGAAGCTCCTTGTGGGCAAAAATGGTTTTACAGCAATCCCTCATCTATCACAGGGAGTTATGTTCCAGAGACCCCTCCTATAGGTGAAAATCTGCATAGTAGCAGGAGACCAAACAGACCAAGGCTACATTCACTGAGCCAATCAGCATCCAGAATACAGAACACAGCACTGTGGTTGGTTGCCTTTCATCAGCCAATGGTGTGTTGTGTACAATCTCACATAGGTAAACTTGTGTAAGTGGGAGTGGAGTATTGCATTTCCATTATGTATAGTATGGTACTCATCTGCAAAATTCTGTGATATAGCAAAAACTCCATGATACAGAATTAGATATATATTTTGTAAAACCATGATACAGTGAAGCTGCAGGGAGGGATGACTATATTTTGTTTCTGTATCCCTAGCTCCTACCAAGTACTTAATAAATATTCATTGTATTTGGTCCATTACTGGTAAAGCACTAGTGCACTAAGTACTAGGTACTTAAATATTCTTTGATTATAATTCATTCATCTAGGAACTACATAAAAATAAAACATAATGAAAATGATCCTTAATTACATAGGCTACAAAGAGAAATAAAACATAATAAAATGATCCTTGCTTCCACGGAGCTTCTAGTCTAAAATGCATTTCAGATAGTGTTTACAAGACATCAGAAACAACAATTTCCAAGGAGTTGGGGAAATAGTTATAAATGATCAATGTTTCATAGAATGTTGCAGAAAGGAAATTTTACTCTTAAGGTTCGTTCCTGCTACATCCTAAAAAACCCCAGTTGCCTCCTGGGTAGATCTCCCAAGGGCAGAGGAAAAAAAAAACAAACTCATCCCTTGCCCAGAGGATTGCTATCTGCAGGGTTTGGTTTGAGGTGTCTGAATGCCTTTTGTGCAAAGGACGTTCATTGTCTCTGAGCAGAAAAGAGAAATGTGGATGAGGAGATGGGCACACATTACTCTCAGGTCCCTGCTGTATTTCTTTAATAGTGGTTCCTTATAGCATACTTACTGGAAAGCTTTACCATTGTAAACAGCTCAAGCTTACTGAGTTCCAGTTCCCCCAGGGAAGAGTATTCTACCAGCTGAAAAGGCTGCTCAAAGTTTACTGTCTAGGCGTTAAAAATCAAACTGCAGTTTAGAGTCATTCTGAATAGCTCGAGAGGTTTGGAGATTGCAACAGGGATCCTGACAGCCCTATGCTTGTGTTGATAACTGCTGGCCTGGGATAAAAGGGTGTTGATCGTAATCTTTCTTTCAGGCCAGGTTACACAAAGTGACACAGGCCTGTTTTATACAACAACCACTGGTATTAATCTAAAAGAAATAAGATACTTCAGTATAATAACAGTTGGCACTGACGTTACTCCTTTCATCCTAAAGACCTGAAAAATTGCTACAAACAGAAAATCGGACTCACGTAACCTGGATGCTATTGAGATTCTTAACCTGGGATACAGGAGCTTGGCTTGGAAAAGTCTATATTCCAATGGGACCAGTTCCCCTTATGCATTTTAGTCTGGATACATAAAAACATCATTCTGAGAAGGAAACCACAGGGAGGCCTGACACAAAGAAAGGCAAAGAATCCCTGCTCTAGGGGCAAAGGTCTTTTCCTATTGCTGACCGAGATGGAGGTAATTTCTGTGATGACAGCATGTGTGACTGGGTCAACAATATCAAGGAGAAAGGAGGAAATACTCAATTTTAGGAAGTAAGCAGGCAGCGCCATACTGAATAAGTTACAAGGTGGAATTTCCGCTATGGCCATTTATGTTGGAAAGGTCACTAATGTATTATTTTCTACCTATTCTCTCAACTATATACAATGCAGATAAGAACTGGGGCTTTATTTAATTTTCTTGATTGCATTTCTTTTTCTCTGTAGGGAGTCTAGACTTGCTAAGTATTCAAAAAATATTCATGCAGCACATTGATGAAAATCTTTTTGGATAACATAAAATGCCATGGAGATAGAATTGTCCCAAATGAATAAATAAAATGTTAAGAGAAAAAGAAGCTAATTGTCTCAAATTAGATTAGGATTGAGAATCTGGAAGCAGTCTTTTGTGGTTCTGACAAATTTTGTAGAGAGAAAAATATAATGCAGAATTTCCAAATGAGAAGTTTCAATTCGTAAATTTGAGAGCAGGAAAAAGAGATAGAGAGACATAAAGACATCCCAAGAAAAGGAAAGAAGAGAAAGACAGGGAGTGCTGAATTTTGAACTGTGATAGGACAAGGGAACTCAAACCCTAGCTTTACCACATATTTCTTGTAGGATTTTGGGCAAATTAAGCCTTCTACTATGGACCTCAATTTCCCTATCTATAAAATGAATGAAGGATTAGATTGGATGATCTCCCAAATCTCTTTGAGCTTTAAATCTAGGGTCCAGTGATCCCAAATAACCTTCATAAGAAGAGAAACAAAAATACCTGAAATTTAAAAAGAAAAAAGTGAAGGAAAAGAAGTAATAGTTAAAGAGCTTGAAAAGAGAATATGTGAGGGTAGCTAGGGGGCTCAGTGGATTGAGAGTCAGGCCTAGAGATGGGAGGTCCTGAGTTCAAATTCACCCTCAGTTACTTCTTAGCTGTGTGACTCTGGACAAGTCACTTAAGCGCCCTTGCCTAGCTCTTCTGCCTTAGAACTGATACACAATATTGATTCTAAGAAGGAAGGTAAGGTTTAGTAAAAGAGAGAGAGTACACTTGCTCAGAAAAGCAAAAGGAAGAATTCAGGAAATGAGCAAGGAGATGGGTGGGGGAGGACACAATTACAATATGATGAATAAATAAATTAACAAATATTATGCAGTAAGGCAATCAAAAGAAAAGAGTCAGAGAAAAAATAGCAGATTAAACTGGTAGCCATGAAAGCAAAATTGGAATTTCCACAAGACCCTTCTAATTGGATAATAAATTCTCTAAGGCAGGGTTGCTTAACCTGTTGATAAATTTTAGGGGTCCATGAACGTGATGTGAAAATATCCATATTTATTTTCCCTAACCCCAAATCAAAATTTAGCATTTTTTTTCAGTTACTCTTCTTTTTTTTTTTTAAATGACAGTATTCTGAGGAGTCTTCCATAGGCTTCATGACATAACAAATCTTAAGAAACCTTGCTCTAAGGAGGAGCAAATATTAGTTTAGAAAAAGATTTAGCATTGGTGAGGAAATATCTTCTATCAGCTTTAAAAAAAGGGAATAAACTCTTTTTTACAAAAATGAATAATATGGAAAGGGTTTTGAGTGACTATATATATATAGCCCAGTGGCAGCTCTGGGAGGGGGAAGGGAGACAACATGAATCATGTAACCATGGAAAAAAATTTAAATAAAATTTTTAAAAAAGGAAATGGAACAAAATGATAATACAAGGTAACAACATGGATGCACCTATGGAAATTTTAAATAAATATATGGAATCAATGAAAAATAGAATTATTATCTTGAAGAAAACAATCATAGCACAATATGAAACTAAACTAGATTAAAAGAAATTGTGATAAGAAGATCAAAAAATTTATATGCAAAGATTACAATCACTGGCTCTATATGTACTGTAGTAATTTTCACTCTGCAAAATTATTATCTTAAAAATTCTTCTCTCAAAGGGATCCCAGATCGTTTGCTAATCTACTGTGACATAATTTTGCAGAGATCATTTAATAGTCATCAGACTCCCGGAAAAAAATGTGAAGAAAGAGTCTGACCATAATATTTCAGGAAATCACATAAGAAAATTTCCCAGAATTATTGAGATCAAGAGGCATATTATAGATCAACCCAATATACCAGACACCAACTGTAATGAATGTCAAATTCAACTCACCATCACCAACCTTCATCAAACTTCAGAGCTACTTTGACAAAGAGATGATTTTATAAGCAGCTAAGAAGAAGAAAAGAATTACTTATTCCCCCCTTAGGGGAGACATGATAGCTGTCTTCTTCAAATACTTGAAAGCTTGTCATGTGGAAGAGGGATTAGACTTGTTCTGTTTGGCCTCCAAGGACAAAGTAGGAGCAATGGTGGAATTTGCAGAGAGGCAAATTTAATCTTGATGTAAAGAAAAAGTTCCTAACAATGAGAGTTATCTAGAAGGGGAATAGACTGCATGAGAGTAGGTTTGCATTTACTGGAAGGATCCAAGCAAAGGTTGGATGGCCATTTTTCAGAAATGTTTCATTTTTGTATTTTTATGTCCACTGCCTAGCACAATGCTTGGCACATAATTGGTGCTTAATTAAAGTTCTTTTATTGATTGTTGATTGTCAAGTGGGCTGAGAAAGCATATTTGTTGAAAATGGGTTGCATTGGTGGTATCTAGGTAGCTCACTGGATTGAGAGCCAGGCCAAGATGGGAAGTCCTGGGTTCAAATTTAAACTCAATCTCTTCTTAGCATTGTAATCATGTACAAATCAATTAACTGCCTTAGCCTAGCCCTAATTGCTCTTCTCCCTAGGAACTATACACAGTGTTGATTCTAAGATAGAATGTAAGGGTTTAAAAAAACCCCAATATAATGAGATTATAGATTAGATTAAAAAAAAAAAGGTAGGACCTATAATATATAGGAGCCACAAAAAAGCAGCATTATTTCTAATATCAGAGAACTGGAAAAAAAAATGAGCTTCTAATGACTGCACAAATTATGGCATAGGAATGTAATGCTACATTTTTGTACCGTAAGAAATTTGGACTATGAATAATTCAAAGAAAAATGGAAAGACATCTGAAATGATGCAGAATGAAGAAAGAAAAACCAGAAGAATAATGTGCACCCTGCCTAAAACAGCGTAATGAAGGTTAACAGTAATAGCAAACATCCAGCTTAAATATAGAGAAAGGAAGGCCAAAAAGTGTCAAAGAAACAAGCAGTACATTTTTATTCTACTGTGTGGAAATGAAAATGGATATACTTTAGTTTGAGACTTATCATTCACCAAATAAAAAGTCAATAGCCACAAATTCAATCATTTGTCATTCCTTTGTTTTCTCTTGCAACTGATATAACTTTTTTTTATAGTTTTTGACTTATCCATGTGAATATCAACACTTTTTAAGAGCTATCAAAATAAAATTTCCACAAGCTCATATAAAAAGAAAAAGATCCTTAAAGTAAGAACAATTAATTTAAGGAAATGAAACATTAAGGGAGTGTTAAGGTATCTCAGAATGATAAACTTTCCAAGAGACAGATTATCCCCTGAAATAAAAGTCTTCCAGAGATTTTGCTGATTCAGAAAGAGTTATGTTTCACACTGTAGGGCAGAGGTTCTTTTCATTCATTCATGAACTTTAACCTAAATAAATATAGGTATATATTTTTTCCAGGTGCCCCCTCCAGTTACAGTATAGGTGAGTATGTGTATAGACATACAGATATGTCTATTAAGACATATTTAAATATAAATTTAGATTTAAATAAAATTAAGTAAATTTAAACTAAAATTAAATAAATTTAAATTTAAATTTAGATATAAAATTAAATATAAATTTAGAATTGTATTTCAATAGAATGTTTCCTTTAAAGTCCTCCGGGCTGTTTGTCTTATTGTATGTATTGAAATCTATTCTGAGAAGGGACCTAGTGGCTTCATCTGATAGTAGAAGGGGTCCATGACTCACACAGGTTTAAGAATCTTTGCTCTAGGAATATGTAGCTTCAGATAAGACACAATGGCTGGGTTCCCATTTTTACTTCTCTAAGGAGATTCCCCAGTTGTATTCTAAAAGTGTCCAATTCTCTTCTGTCAAAAGGTCCCTAAGTCTTAAAAAAGGAGAGTCGGTGCATATTTCGATAGTGGAGTCCCTGCAAATTGAACTGCAAAAGCAAGAAGAATCAAGTATCACTGGAAGGAGCCAGATATAGATTTCTGTGAAACATCTCCCTCAGGACTAAATTGTTCCTGCTCATAGCAAGCTGTTAAATTCCTACAATGATACCTTACTCTCTAAACACATACAGACCAACAGATTTTACTCAGTCAGTTTTCAGTTGTGTCCAACTCTCCATGACCCCATTAGGGGTTTTCTTGGCAAAGACCCTGGAGTGGTTTGCTGTCTCCTTCTTCAGCTCATTTTACAGATGAGGAAACTGAGGCAAACAGGATGAAGGGACTTGCCCAGAGTCACACAGGTAGGAAGGGTCTGAGGCCAGACTTGAACTTAGGAAGAAGATTCTTCTTGATTCCATGCCCAGCGCTCTCTCCATTGTCCCACCGAGCTCCCCACAGACTAACCGACATCCTCCCCCAACAACTTTCAGCTGAAGCGGCATTTTGGAGAAGTGGGTTTGTCTCACTTAGCTGATTTCTCACTGATCAGAATCATTAGTGTTTAATTTGTCTATTCAGGGCTGAAGAGACTTTCTCCATCGGAACTTATGTCAATGTTCTCCTCTAATTTGGGCAATGAGTAATAGCAATGTTAATACTCCATAAAGTGTTGTAAGTGCGTCCCATAGATAATCCTAATTATTTTGATCACAACATTGAAAGACAAAACACAAAGCAGTGAATGTGGAACCAGTTTTGGAGATTAGAGAATGATAACTCAGTTTTTACTTACGGTGATTTCTAAATCAGTTTTCCTCCCACTATCCTTTGGTTATTGTCTTTTAGTTATCTGAATTATTACTCCCATTTGAGAGAATATGATGATAACAGATTCCTAAACAAATTGACCATCATTGAATTTTAAAGGGCTTTTTAGATATTAAAAGGGATCTTAGGTTAAGTGGTACAATCCCCTCATTTGGATGATAAGGGAAATTAAGCCCATAGAACTTAATTGACTTATTTAAGTTCATTTGCATAGCATATAGCAAAGTCAAAGATTTGAACCTTGGGCCTCTGACTCCAAAGTTACTTAGTGGCATGGGGGATGAGGTGGAAGTCCTGAAGTCAGGAAAACTCATCATCCTGAGCTCAGTTCTGGTCTCAGACACTTCCTAGCTGTGTGACTTTCTGAGAGTCACTTCCCTCTGTTTGCCTCAGTTTCCTCATCTGTAAAATGGGCCAGGGAAGGAAATGGCAGACCACTTCTCTGTCAGAGCCACAAAGAGTTGATTAAGTCTGAAACAAGTGAAAAACCACAGCCACCGGTGTTCCACCAAGCTGCCCCAATTTAACTTGCAGAATGTTAGGAGGGCATAGAGATGCAACAATGCCAACTCTGGCCTCAGACAAATCTGGGAAAGTCTGGCTCAGGCAATTTCAGCAAGGACAGGTCACTAAGGAACATCCATAGCAGACCAGACAGAGAAGTCTGTCCATCAGAGACCGCCCTTCTTAGGGAAAGATGCAAAAGGAGTTGGTGACTCTGAGCCTCTTGTCTGAGCATGCTCCTTCTTTTATTCCTCTGTAATATTCCACACCTCTTTGCATCTGAGGGTCTAAGCACAGGGTTTGGCATGGTCTGTGCTTAATACATGTTTGTTGAGTGGCTGATTAATAGTAATACAGAGCTAATCCATACAGCTTTTGTAGACTGCCTAACTGAAGCTGCCTAACAACTGAATAAATTCCTTTGTGGCTAGTGGAGGTGATTTTCTTTTTACATTCAAACAAAGGCATAGAACTCTAATCCATTAGTGTATAAACTATACTCTGAGGGCAAATAGCTCACTAAGAAAGCACATTAACTCTGCCAGTGCCCTAAGGGGCCATTATTGGAAAGGGAATCCTTTCAATGAATTGAATGGAATGTTAAGGATATATCTACTACAAGACCAAAGCAACTTGACTGAATTTTGGCTTCAAGCAAAGTTTGCTGAAGTAAGGCTATAATATAAATAAATAGATACATAAATATAATTTAAAAAGTAATAACAATGTAAAATAAAAAAGTAAATAAAGTAAGTAATGCTGAAGGAACAGAAAAATCACACTGGAAGAGGAATGATTGAAAGTGATGTTTAGCCTGGAGTAGAGAAGACAAGGTAGACATGATCCCTTATGAAACTCTATGTAAAGGGTCAACAAGTAGAAGAGGGAGTGGACTTTTTTTTTTTTTAACTCCTACCTTCTGTCTTAGAACCAACACTGTGTATTTGTTCTAAGGTAAAAATAGCTGTAAAGGCTAGACAATGGGGGTCAAGTGACATGTCTAGGGTCACACAGCTAGGAAATGTGTGAGGCCATATTTGAACTCAGGACCTCTTTTCTCTGGGCCTTGCTCTCAAATCCACTGAGCCACCAAGCTGCCCCAAAGAATATTTATTCTGTGTTGTATAAGGGGCACACTTAGAAATAAAGGATGTAAAATTATAGGAAGTTAGATATCAGCATAACATAAGGAAGGCTAATGAGAGTGGTCAAAAAATGAAATTGGTCACTAAAAAAATTAGATTTTAGAAAAAAATATGAAACATCTTGTGACCAAAACAATTGACCTTGAAAATAGATCAAGGAGAAACAATATAAGGTACTTGGGCTACCCAGAAATTCTAGAATCAGAGGGAAAAATAGCAATGGAAAGAATTCACCAATCACCACCTCAAACAGACCCAAAGATGAAAATGCACAGGAATATCATTGCTAAGTTCTGTAGCTCATATTTTAAGGAGAATTAAGGAGAATATTATAAGCAATAAGAAAATAATTAAAACTATGGACCTAGTCAGAATAACATAAGACTTATTAGTTGCTATATTAAAAGAACACAGGATATGGAACACAGCATTTTATAGGGCAAATAAAGGGCTTACAACCAAGAATAATATATGCAACAAAGATGAACACAATTATAAAGCTTCAAAAAGGATTTTTAATGAACTAAAGGAGTTTCCCCTATTTTGGGGGGAAAACAGACTTGGTAAAAATTTGATCTATAAGAAATTTACAAAGGCAATAAAAGACTAATCATAAACAAGTCAAAAGGTCAAACTGTTTGATCACTATATGGAAAAATGTCATCTATGACTTCTGGGAATGGCATAATTGTCTGGGTATTTTGAAGAGGAAGGTATGGAGGGAAGACTTGAGGTTATAATATAATATATAATGTAATGAGTCAAAATGATAGAGGAATAGACCAGGAGGAGGTAGGGTGAAATGACTATCTCAGATATAGGATAAATGAGTAGAGAAGGGGGGAGGACATATCAGAGGTAGAGGGGTAAGGTGAGAGGATAAGGGAGAGGACTCAGGATAAGGTATGGGGGATTTTTAGAATTGAACTCATATAAAAAAGTAGGAAGGCATGGTTGTGGGAATAAGGAAGGGATTTTTGGAAAGGTGGATAGAATAAGATTTAAAATGTAAGGAGGAAGAGACCAGGGAGAGACCTTTGGAAATCTGGGCCAATTTGGAACTAGGAGGGCAAGGGAAGAGGATAAGGGAGAATTTTGGGGGAAGAGGTATGAATTAGAGAGATATTAGTCAAAGAAATTGTATATATCTGAGGAGGGATATGGTGGTAAAAAAAAGAAGGGGACAAACAAGTGGGAAGAACAGAGTGGAAACACACAACTAATACCTATTACATCGTGAGAATTCACCCATGGGAAGAAAATGAATAGCGCAAAGGATAAAAAAACAGGATTTGACAATGTGTTTTCAAGAAACACACTGAAAATGAGACACACATAGGGGCTGGAGCAGAATATACTATGCCTTAACTGATCCAGTGAAGGCAGGGAGGGTTACAACAGATATAATTGGAAGAGATGAACAGAGAAACTATATTATGTTTGTGAGGTACTATGGATAATGAAGCATTATCAATATCGGACCTGTATGGAACAAGTATTTAGCATCCAGACTTTTAAAGGAAAAAATTAATAAGACACAGATGGAAATAGAAAACAAAATAATAATAGCAGGGGACTTTAATCCCCAACCCCAGAACTACAAATATCTAACAAAAAAATAAATAGGAAAGAGATTAAGGAGATAAATAGAACCTCAGATAAGTTAAATTTAATAGATACCTGGAGAACTCCCTCGTATCTGTATAAAGTTAGTAGTAATCTAAGCCTGAGGTCTATATATAATCCAACCATAGTTTATGGTGAGAAAATGGTTTATTAGAGAGCATAAATATTCTGAAAAATTCTTACTTTAACATCTCTCATACTATGGAGGCAATCCTGCATTCCTGAGGAGTGTGACATTGGAACAAAAGTTCCACTGAGTATGCCCAAGCTGGAAAGACTTAGTTTTAGAAAGAATATGGTTATGGTAAGAGTATGGTGGCTGTTGTTTAAGGATCATCTAACTAAATATGGTCTTGGTAATGTATGTTAACTGACAACCAGATGGGTTAAAGTGACCAAGTTAAATGCTGATAGGAATATGGAGAAACAAGCCTAATATTACATTTCTAGAGCAGATGTGAATTTTTTTTGAGAAACAAGATGGAAATATACATTAAGTGCTATAAAGTCCAGGCTTAAGCCCTAAGGGCATTACTGAGAGAGTAAAAAGCTGTGTATGTATGAACACATTAGTGGAAGCTTTTTTTGTAATGACAAAATAATTGGAGTTAGCATAAATAGAAGAAATGACTGAATATTTTCATATTTGAATGTAATGGATTATATTATTTTGCTAGAAATGAAAAATACTGGAAATGTAGAGAAAGTAATGAAAGTGAGAAGAAAACAGAATAAGAACAATATATGCTATGATTATGTTAAAAAATAGCCACAAAATCAATATAAAAGAGCATCCAAGTAAAACAAATACAAAGGGAACTGAAAAGTAGAGGACATTTATATTATCACACATATAATTTATATATTACAAATCAAATTTAAACAATATGCAGTTTATGGTTTTGAACATGATATTTTTATGTATTTATTTGATAAATGTTTTCTGGTGGTGGTGGTGGGTATTAAGTATATTTAAAAAAAAGTCTAGGGCTTCACATAAAGAAGTACTATGTCAGAATGTACCATCCAAATTTTTTGCAGTGTTTTCAGAATGTTCTATATATGGTTAGGCTTGGTTGATGTGCTTATTAATTTTTTCAGTTGGTTAATCATACAGATGACTTTGGGAAAGTAATATCTCACTCTGGACCTCAGTTTCTTCATCTATAAAATGGGGTAGTTGGATAATATGACCTCTAATGTCCCTTTTAGCTCTAAACATATATTCCTTTGGGTTTAAAAATTAATAATATTGGATTTAGCAATTCTAAATTAACTGGTTCCTTTCAGGAAAGAGTTTCAGTAATCAAAAGCTAATATTAGGAAAAATATTAATAATCTCAGATATTCAGAAAACATCACTGATTGCAGAAAGTGAGGAAACCTCTTGATGAGGGTAAAAAAAAGAGAGTCTAAAAGCTAGCTTGAGGCTTAACATAAAAAATCTTGGCATCTATCACTTCCTGGTAAGTTGAAGAAGAAGAAATGGAAGCAGATTTTATATTTTGGATTCAAAGATCACATTTACTCCTTGGAAGGAAAGGTATGACAAATCTGGTTTTTCTAGTAGCTGTGAGAGTTAAGGAAAGTTAAGCACATCAGAATCAATACTTTCATATTTTGGCATTGAAGACAACTTTTGAGAGTTCTTTGGTCATTAAGAAGATCAAATCAATTAATACTTAAAGAAATTCATTCAGGTCAAATACTGAAGGTTAAGCTTAAACACTTAACCACATAATGAAAATTAATAGCTCATTGGAAAAGGCCCTAATGTTGGGAAGGATGGAAGGCAAAAGGGGTAGGAAATAGCAAGGTTTGAGATGGATAGATAGTATCATGGAAATAACAAATATGAACTTGGCAAACTTTGGGAGATAGCAGAAGATTGACACAACTGGTGTGCTATGGTCCATGGAATCACAAAGAGACGTGAATGAACAACAAAAAGAACATTGGAGTTAATGGTTCAAGGTTCAAAGACCCATGAGTTGTAAGGAAATGAAGATGGTGAAGGAAGATGAGTGGTTTGAGAAGACTGATGCTAGGAAAAAAAGAAGAGAACCTGACAAATGCTCAAGGGGATAGCAAGGGCAAATGCATTATTATTATTAACTATATTTATAAATCAGAGAGGGACAGTTTGAAGGTAGAAGAGAGGAGCTAACTAATGGAGGCAAGATCCCAGAGAATGCAACAGGGGAATATGATGAATAACAGAGGTAAATTTAGTTTTTAAGAAGAGGAATGCCTTTTCCTTTGAGATAATGAGCCATTAATTTCTCTACTAGCAGTAATGCAATGACCCAGGACAATTCTGAGGGACTTATGAGAAAGAACACTATCCACATTCAGAGAAAAAACTGTGGAAGTAGACACACAGAAGAAAAACAATTGCTCAATCACATGGGTTGACGGGGATATGATTGGGGATGTAGACTCTAATTGATCATGCTAGTGCAAACATCAACAGTATGGAAATAGGTCCTGATCAATGACACATGTAAAGCCCAGTGGAATTGCATGTCGGAGGGGTGGGGTAGGAGAGGGAAAGAACATGAGTCATATAACCATGGAAAAATATTCTAAATTAATTAATTAAATAAATTTTCAAATGACATTAAAAAATATATTAAAAAAATAAAAATCTGCTTAAGAGAGCCACCTTTCCTGAGTTTCCCTGCAGTCTTCCTCAACAATTTTACTCTGTATTTATTTTGTAGACATGTAGGTTATTTACATATGCTACCTTTACTTTCTCTCAGAATTGATATTAAGAACTGACATCAAGGCAGAAGAGTGGTAAAGGCTAGACAGGGTCATACAGTTAGGAAGTATCTGAGGCCAGATACAGGACCTTCTGTCTCCAGGACAGGCTCTCCATCTCCTGAAGCACCTAACTGCACCTCCTGTTCATTTTATAGATGAGGTGACTGAGGCAAATAGGATTAAAAGACTTGGCCAGGGTAAGTCACAGCTAGAAAGTTATCTGAGGACAAATTTGAGCTCAGGTCTTCCTGACTTCAGGGCTAGCACTCTAGCTACTGGGCTGCCTAACTGCTTATTGATTAATTGATAATAATATGATCACACGTGTCTACTCCCAGTGGTTGGAATTTTCCCAGGTTCATTTTACTAGCTCCCTATATTCTAATGTAGGTTTACACGAATCCAAGTAAATCCCCACCTTCCCCACTTTATATACTTGAATAGTTTCACTCTCCTATTTCCTGTCAATGATGAGGTGGAAATGTCCATCCTGCCTCCGCTCCCCAATTTCATCTTCCTGACTGGCAACAGCCATAGCAGGAGCTCCCTGCATGCTTGGTAAGAAGTTGAAGGTAGAGAAAGAAGCCCGGTTGCTGAAAGTAAAAGGAGGAGGCCTTCGGAACTGCCCACGTCCATTCAGCAGCTCTTGCCAAGTCTTTGGAGGCTCCACCAGGGCAGAAATTAACTTTTGGTTTATCCCACTGATGTTCCTAGGGTTTACCCTATGGACAAGAGCAGCAGTGCAAGTAGTTGGTATACCACGTTCTTCATTTTCCTTTTAGTGACCAAAGACAACAGAGAGAGATAGACAGGGAGAGCCTGCACATAGGGAATGAATACTACTTTCCATGCGTGCCAGGTGAAAACATCAACCCTTTCTTTGCTTTAAAAATAAAAAAGGAAATCTTAGATGACGGATTTCCCCTCAGGTAAAACAATAGAATAGATTCCGTTTCTTTGTCAGCTCTCCTGAAGGAGATCTTGGTGACAGCAACAAACTCAGATACCTTTCAGTATTGATATTCGGTGAGCTCCCCATCCAGTTGGGAGGAACAAAAGAGAAGATGGTATTAAAAATCCCACCGAAAGGAAGGGCTGCACGAGACAGGTTGAATAGCCGGGTCAGAGAGCTGCCCTTCCCCTTCTAGTTTTTCTCTACGGAGGGCTGCTTTTCCTTACTCCACTCCAAAGGAGCTGCAGTCATTCAGAGAAGTGTCTAGTCACGGAGCCCTCAGCAGACCCCTTCCCCTGGCGCTTCATCCCTCCTTTAAAGGAGGAGAATCCTCCTCCAACTTTCACTTTCTTTTGCCCCATCCTCTCCCTCTGCCTTCCCAGGAGCCTCTCTGGGCATCTCTTGTGTCATACCCTTAGGGCACTGGGCTGGAGTCAGGTGCCTTCAGACCCTTCTTGGCTGGGTCACTTAACCCTGTTTGTGTCAGTGACCACCACCATAAAATGAGAAGGAAAAGGAAATGGAAATGGAAACCACTCTAGAATCTTTGTGAAGAAAAGCCCAAACAAAGAGTGTGGGACACCACTGAAATGACTGAGCACAGAATGCCCTCAGGACAGGCACTATCCCTTTCTCTACAACTACTGCAATAATTGTCCTCTTTTTGGCTCTTCCTTCTCCAGGCCACCACCCCTGTCTCTCCCCCTCCAGTCCATCTTCCAGAGAGTTTCCAAAATGATTTTCCCGAAGCCCAGGTCAGATTAGGTGACTCCCCTGCTCCATAAACTCCGGTGGTTCCCTACTGCCTCTCAAATAAAATAGGAATCCCTTCGGCATTTAACACCCTTCCCCGTTGGTCCCTACCGACGCTTTGGGGCTCCTGGTATGCTCTTCTTCCCACGCTTAGCCTTCTCTGCATAGATCACACACGAGGCTCCATCTGCTCTCCCTCTGGGCTGTCCATCCCACATCCCACATCCCACATTCCTCATCCCTCATCCCAGTCCATGCCTGGAATCAATGTCTTCCTCTCCTCGCCCCCAGAAGGAGGAATACACAGGATTCAATGGAGGTGTTGCCACCTACTTCTTTATTTTAAACCCTGACTTTCTGTCTTCAGAACAACTCTCACATGGAAGAACAAGGACTAGGCAATGGGGATTTAGTGACTTACTCAGGGTCACAGAGCTAGGAAGTGGTGGAGGTCAAATTTGAACCCAGGACCTCTGGGCCTGACCCTCCATCCATCCTGTTGCCTAGCTCCTGGAGTGTTCTTTCTGTGTCGCTATACTGCCTTCCAGAGTTGCTTAGCATACTGTTAAAAGTACAGTTTTATCATTTAAAGAGGAACATTTTGTTCATGGAAATAATGTTGGATGCAGATGATTTCCTTGTTATTTCTCACAACAAGAGGCAGTCATGCCTTGTAAGGAGAGAGATGGATGACACTGGAGTCAGGAAGAACTATGCCTCTGCTTGCCTCTGTGCATAGAGTTCTGGGACTGGAATCAGGAAGACCCAAGCTCAAATCCAGCCTCTGACACTCACTGGCTGGGTGACCTGGGGAAAATCAATTAATCACTGCTTGTCTCAGTGTCTCAAGTATAAAATGGGTATAATATATTCCTTGAAGGGGTAATTATCATAAAAAACACTTAGCACAATGCTGGGCACAAAGTAGGCACCAGGTAAATGCTTCATCCTCTCTCTTCTGTGTGGGCAAATCACTTAACTTTTCAGTGTACTGGGTAATTCTCTAAGACTATAAACTAGATTAAAGTTGCTCATCTGCAGATGGAGTTTCCTCATGTTACAGTTCCCTATTCCAATGAAATCAGATTTAATCTCTACAACTATCTTTATTTCTTACTAAAATTAAAATTTTAGCCATTTTAATTATGCTTTTCTTTGTCAATGGGACATCAATACTACATAGCTATATTATAATTAATTGTATATTATAAAGATATATAATATATTAATGCTTATTATAGAATATGTATTAGAGTAGCTATATTATATATTGTACTATAATACTTTTTATAGGTTAGTAACAATATCCCTTTGAATGCAAGTCTAAAATGTAAAATCCTTTATATTGAAGAGTTTTCTTACTGAATTATGTTATAATAAAGTTTCATTATATCTATAGGAAACTGCAGGAATGTGACTTAAAGTTTAAGAAAAAAGACTCTCCTTGTCTTTCAGGAATTTGATGCCATATTGGAATGATAATATTGCCTGGTGCACACTGGAGAAATGAAGTAGATGATGAAGAATTATGGCCCTGATCATGAAATCCAATTGGATGGGCAGCTCGACGTACTATGCCCATCAGCATGGGTGCCCCAAGGCACCCATGATATAGTGTTGAACAAAAGATGTGGAAGGACCTTCCATAAATATGGAGGGGAGACTGGGTCAAAGTTAGGAAATCACAGCAAACTTCCAATGATCCCAGCTGATCATCCACACAAAAGACCGAATAGTGATGCTTTTCCATTTCTGCAAACTCTAGCTACAGGGGAGGGGACAGCAAAATCTCAGCAAACTCATATTTGAAAGCAACCAAAAGGACAGAAAGACACAGGGTAGGCAGGAGTATGCTGTGGTATATTTATCAATGAGAATTTGCAGTCATACAAAAGACATCATAAAAGTATATGAATAATGGAGATCTGGGTGGCTCAGTGTATAGAGAGCCAGGCCTAGAGAATGGAGGTCCTGTGCTCAAGTGTGGAATTGGATACTTCCTAGCTGTGAGACCCTGGGCAAGTCATTTGACTCCCATTGCATAGCTCTTACCACTGTTCTGCCTTCTAACTAATATAGAGTATTAATTCTATGTTTAAAAAAATTTTTTTTAAGTATATGTATTTCCAGAAAAAGGTGGTGGGGTCAACCAAGGCAACAGGGGTTGTGACTTGAGGTCATCTTTCTAGGAAGTGTCTGAGGCTAGATTTCAACCCTGATCTTCCTGACTCTAGGCTTAGTGCTCTATGCACTGTGCCATCTATCTGCCCCTACCAACTGCTGCCCCTACCAACTGTGCAGGGAACTAGGCTATACAAGCAATGGAGAATAACTCTGTACTTCATTTCTATCTAATAAAGAAAAATGTAAAAAGTAAGGTTTCATAAAGTGGAAAAAGAGTTCAAAGCAAAAAACGAGAAACGAACATTTACTCTCTTCACATAACTGGAATTCCAAATGGTACATTTCATTCAGTTTCCCTAGTGTGAAAGAGCACTCAGCATCTTCTCCTTCTTTTCAACGGTTGTCAGCTTTTTACTAATAATATCAATTTTAGCAGTGAACAGTATTAAAATATCACAGATTAGAACACTGGGTGGATATTTCTGAGGATGACATAGGTGGTAAGCTTTTTTTCCCCCTTTTTCAAATGATTCTTGTCGAGAGCACATTCCTTCAATTTCCAATGCTTTGAAACATACAAGATAACAATATAATCATAAAAGCTAATTAGTAAAGATTTTGTGTTTTGTTAATGATGTGTAATTGATTATGGCTTGAGGATGGAGAGAAATCAACCATTCTCCTATGATGAGTAATACATTTTATCCTCTCTCTATTGCTGAATAACATGAAGTTAGTGACATTTTTATGATTAAATTTTTGTTTAATATGGGGATGCTCCCTCACCATTTTGACATTTTCTCACATTTTCTTATACCAATGAGGAAATGGAAGCTTTTAAAAATTGAGAGAGAATGCTAACTGTGATTGTTAAAAGAATGTATTCAATCTCTTGGTAAGAATTAATAGCTATGGGCACCTGAAGTCCCTTCCTGATCTATATCTGTGATCCTATGATTATACTTTGAACAAATGACTGGACCTAATTTATTCATAATGTCATTATTATATCTTTGATTTTGGAGCATTATCACTGATGTTTCTTTTAACTATGCCACTCTTTTTCCTTCAAAGTAATAGGCCATATTTATACGAAACAGATGATCTGAACTTTTTTTGTTGGGGGAGAGGGGTGGAGTAAATTCTAGAGTAACAAATTAAGCATCTCATACTCTTCTCCTTGGGGTAATACATATTGCCATTAATCCTTAAATCAAATCAACATGTAGTTAAAAAACAAAACAAGACTCCAACCTGGTTTATGTTGAGAGAAGTCCAAATACAGAGAGTGAGATTCCTTAGCCAAAGTCAATTTCCTTAAATATATTCCCTTCAATCAACCAAAATAAAACAAAAAACAAACAAACAACAATCACAGAAACAAACCCAGGACAAGAAATTCCTTTGAATTTCTGGTACAGGGATAATTTTCTCCCCTATCCTGAGGGCTGGTAAAATTTATCATGTTCATTTTCTGCAAAGTTGTCAAGTTTTATTTATCTTTACTGAAAGTGAAATTTAATGAAATCAAAATTCCTTTAAATTTCTCCACCCATTTCCATGAGAAATATAAATATATATTGATTACTAATTATTATCATTTCTATTTTTAAGGGGGAAGTAATCTGCTCTTTTCATAGTGACTTGGGATCTTGCTGATGTGACAACTTGAAGTGCCTGACACAGAAGTGGCAGAGTTTCAAGAAGCTGAGATTAAGAGTTTGTTATGACATGGCCCTTTATTCTTAACACACAACCAAGACTGTAATTCTGGCATAGTAATTCCCTGTTGTTATTTTCTGACATTTGGAAATGTCCAAAGTCGCTCCACTTAGACACCTGCAAAGAAGCTCCCAGCACTTTCGTACCATACATGGTAATAACCATATGACCCAAGTCGACCCACCCAAAGGTTAAGGCTAGCAGGAAAATTGTTGTTGATTGCTCAGTGCCATTTTGGCTGTGTTGGCCTGAAGCACCCCTCCTCCTCCTCCTCTTCTCAGACTGTGAGTTTTGGCATCATCTGAGCCATCTGTAGTCAGACTTTCAGATGTATCTGTCTGATAATTAAATAAAACTAAGAATCCAGGCTCTGAAATGTGGCATCATGCTCAGGATACAAAGTTTGCCATTGGTGGGGAAGGGGTTGGGGAGAAAAAGGGAAGACAGCAAGCATTTATTAAGTGCATACTATTGGAATAGTGCTGTGCTAAGTATTTCCACATACTGTCTCATTTGATCATCAAAACAGCATTTAGGGGGGACCCACTACTGAATGGATCCTAGATCAGAAGATGGAAGGGTTAAAGAATCATAGATCTGTTGCCAGAAGAAACTTCACGTCATAATAGTTAACATTTCTATAGCAGTTTTTTTGTTTGTTTTAAACTCTTACCTTCTGTCTTAGAATTGATATTAAATATTGGTTCCAAGGCAGAAAAGCAGTAAAGCTGGGTAATTGGGGTTGTGACCTACCTTGGGTCCCTGGACCTTCCCTCTCCAGGCAGGCCTGGCTCCTGATTCACTGAGTCATCTAGCTGCCCCTTTAAACAGCATTATAAGGTTTGCAAAATCCTTTTGCAAATATCTCATTTAATCTTACAATAATCCAGGAGAACAGATGCTATTATTATTCCCATTTTATTGATGAGGATGCCAAGGCAGACAGAGGTTGAGTGACTCGTCCAGGTTCTGAAGATAGACTTAAATTCAGGTCTTCCTGAGTCCAAGTCCAGGGCTCCATTTATTGTGCCATCTAGCCAAGATTCTATCAAGTCCTACCCCCATATTTTACATATCAGGAAACTGAGGCTGGAGAAGGTTAAGTGATTCACCCCAAGTTGCACAGGTAATAAGCAATCAGTGTGGGATTTAAACCCTGGACCTCTGACATCAGATTCAGAATTGGGGTCTCTGTACCAATGCTACCGCTTCCCTTTGACAGTCTGATGAAGCCTTCTCTGAGAGACAATAAACATTTATCAATCACCTTCTCTAGGCTAGGCTGTGTATTAAGTGTTGGGGATAGAAAAGTGAAATTGAAACAGTTCCTCCCATAAGGGAGCTTATCATATCCTTTTAGAATACACCATGTACATTCTGGCAGAACAGATGCAAAATAAATACAGGACAGTTTGGGGGAGGCAGAGTACCAGCAGCTTGGGGGCTCAGGAAAGACTTGGGCAGAAGGTCGGAGCTTGAAGTGAACTTGAAAGGAAACCAGAGATTTCAAGAGACAGAGGCATCCCACCACTCCTCAGTCTTCTTTGCTAGATTACTATCTATGTCTCTAAACACTGGTATATCCCAAGGCTTATTCCTGCTGCAGAGGCACTCACAATGAAAATCCACCAGCCGTGCCTGCTGCCAGCTCTCCATTTGTGCCCAAAGAATGCTTTCCATGGGAGCTCTCTTCCTTCTTTAGCTGAGGACAGGCCTATCTCCCAGGCACCCAGAAAGCCCCAACTTTGCAAAAACTGTCATTTAACAGGAGATGCTTTCATGTGGGTGGGCAACAGCTGTTATTTTCTTTTATGTGTTTAAGTGAATTTTTATGCTCTGTACATGTGCCCTGAGGTGATTTAATTGTGAAGGGGGCAATTTTAGACATAAAAGAACAAAATCATAAATAAGCAAATAGCATCTAATTTCAGAAGGTGGGGTTATAGCACTCTGCATGCCCCCAACTTTCCTCTATTTTGCTGGGTAAGGAGACCAGTCCTTTAACAACATGATATGATTGAACATTATACCAACATAAGCTCAGAGCAATAATGGCTAAGGCATTAGGGATAATCAAGTCCTCCTCTTCATTCCAGGAAAGTGCATCTATGTCCTTTGTTCTGGAAGCAGATCTGAAACCCTGTCTGATTTAAGTTCCTCTCCCCATCTGCCTGTTCTAATCAGTGCTGTGGACAGCAAGCAGAAACAGCCTAGCCTACAAGGTATTGTAACTGCCAAATTCCCTTTTTCCTTTCACCTCCTACTTTTCTCCTTAGTCACAAGTATATTCTCTCTCCTTCCTTCCTTCCTTCCTTCCTTCCTTCCTTCCTTCCTTCCTTCCTTCCTTCCTTCCTTCCTTCCTTCCTTCCTTCCTTCCTTCCTTCCTTCCTTCCTTCCTTCCTTCCTTCCTTCCTTCCTTCCTTCCTTCTTTTCTTTTCTCTGTCTCTGCTATGACTCTGTTTCTGCCTCTTTTTGTCTCTGTCTCTGTTTCTCTCTCTTTCTTCTTTCTCTTTATCTTCATGTCTCTGGTCTCTGTTACCATCTTTGTCTCTATCTCTGTCTTGTCTCTCTTTGTCTCTCACACAGGTTTTTTTTTTTTTGTCCCATGTAATTTAATTTCTTTGGTGCTTTGAACAATATAAGAAGAAACAGTCATCTTTTCTGACTCTAGTTTCCTCACTTTTTACTAACTAGCAGTTAAGTTTCTTAACAAGCAGTTAGGAAACAAAAGGGTAGCTATGGTATCTATTCTATATTTTGTTACTATCAAGATGAAAAGAAGTTGAATATACACAGTAGGTACTTAAAAATGCTTACCAATTGAATTAAACAAGTAGGAAAGGATAGAAAATTTTCTTTTTAAATGGAGCTGTCCAGGGGGCAGCTGGATGGCTCAGTGAATTGAAAATCAGGTCTAGAGGTAGGAGATGGAGATCCTAGGTTCAAATCTGGCCTGATCCTAGGTTCAAATCTGGCCTCAGACACTTTCTAGCTGTGTGACCTTGAGCAAGTCACTTAAACCCCATTGCCTAGTCCTTACCACTCTTCTGCCTTAGAACCAATACACAGTATTCGAAGATGGAAGGTAAGGGTTTAAAAAATAAATAAAACGAGCTGTCCAAAAGTGGAATAGGTTGTTGACTGGAAATTTCCAAATGAAGATGATATGACCTCTTGTCCATAACATCGCAAAGTCTATTCTTGGTGAGGTTTTGGTTGGATTAGACAAATGACTTCTCAGGCACCTACCAACTCTTGAGATTCTATGGAACCGTGATTCTCTAAAAGGTCAATGCAGCAGAAAAGAACATATAATCATAATCACAGAATTTTAGAGATTGGTAAGGGCCTAATCAGATAGAGGAATACCCAGTCCAGAAATGGTCATCCAGCCTTTGCTGAAAGACCTCTTGTTAAGGGGAATTTGGTATTTCCCAAGGACATCTTGGGATGTACTGAGTTGGTACCATCAATGAGAGCTATCCACCTAACAGTAGTATTGCTGGGTCAAAGGATAGACAGAGTTTTATAACTCTTTGTGCATAATTCCAGATTACTCTCCAAAATGGTTCAATTAGTTCATTTCCACCAGTATTGCATTATTCACTTTTGGATACTTCTCATTGTTAATTTTTTTCTGACCTTGAGCTTACTTGCCACTCCCTCTGATGCTCCTGGTTTGGTTTTCAGGGTTTAACAACAACAAAAAAGTTTTATTTTACCTCCACATGGCAGTTTTTCATAACTTAGGGAGAGCTATCATGGCCCTTTCCCTTCAGTCTTTTCTGGGTTAAACCTATCCAGATCCTTCAATCAAAGCCAGTAACCATTCTTGTTGACCTTTCCTGGGCAATTCATTACTATGCTTCTTAAACTATGGCCAAAACTGAATAAAATTCTCCAGATGTGGTCTGACTAGGGCAGAGTACAGCAGAATGATTGCCTCCTTATTCCTAGAAACTATCTAATTCTCAATGGAGCCCAAGATTGCTTAAATTTTCTGGCTGTCAAGACCCACAGCTGACTTGTATGGAAATTACATTCAACAAAAACCTCTCAAATCTTTTTTAGACAAACTATTGCCTAATCGTTTCTCCTCAATTTTGTAATTCTAAGGGTGATTTTTCAAGCTTATGTGTAAGACTGGGTTTATACCTATTGAATTTTATCTTCTTAAATTCAAAGCAATGCTCTGTGTCAATGGTGTCAACCCAAATAAAAACTGGGCCACTATGCAGTACATAAGGGTTCCTGTAGGCTGAATATTGGCTTAGTTTTTTAAATCTACTATTATCTATGTTTCATTGTGATTTTATTTTGTTCACTGTCTCCCAATTACATTTTAATCTGGTTCCAGGCAGTACTTTGGGAGGGTTGCCTGCTGCATTTGAGTTTGACACCTCTGCTCTAGTCTGTCAAGATATTTTGGGATCCTGACTCTGTCCTTTAGTATGTTAGCTCTTCCTCCCAGCTTTGGGCCATCTGCACATTTTATAAGAACACCATCTATTCCTAAACCAAAGGATTTGAAAAAAAATGTTAAGCAGCACAGAGCCAAGCTCAGATCCCCAGAAGGCATCCCACTGAAAAACTCATTCCGTCAAAGTAGACATTAAACACTAATAACTATTTTTTGCAGTTAGATAATTCAAGTAGCCATGGACCTATCTAATTGTACTACTGTCCAGAAATGTCAAACTCTTGGGATGGGCCCCAAGAAGGAGCAAAATGTTGTGGGAACTAGATTAAAATATAATTGAGAAATGTTGAACAATTTGAATAAAAATACAATGCAATCTAAGTCAAAGTGTGGCCCACAGGGATTCTGTTTCTATTTGAATTTGATACTACTTCTGTAGCTCATACCACTTTATCTTTCCCATAAGAATAGTATGAAAAAATTTAACAAATGTTTATTTTTTTTTCTAAATTCTATACAGGTTTCCCTTGATTTGTCAGTTTAACAGCCCAGTTTATAAAGAAACAATGTTACCAAATAAACAAAGGAATTAAGATGAGTCTGAAATGATCTGTTATTGATGAAGTTGTACTCACTCTCTGTGACCATTGTTCACTTTTCTATTCAACCTCCTCTTGATTTTTATCTCTCCCTTTATAGGGGGGAGCTTGAGAAGTTAGAAGACTTCTGCCTTTTCTTTTTTCTTCTTTCTCTCTTTTTTTTCTTCCATCCCTTCTCCCTCTCCCTCTCCCTTTCTTCTTTAATTCCTTCTTTCCTTCCTTCCTTCCTTCCTTTCTTTTTTCCTTCCTTCCTTCCTTGCTTCCTTCCTTTCTCCCTCCCTTCCTTCCTTTCTTTCTTTCTCAAATGTAGAAATGATCCTGCTACTGAGATATGGCTTGCACAAAGTCACACAAGTAGAAAGGGACAAAACTGGGATTTGTCTGAATTTTTAAAAAAAGCCTTCTTTTCACTGTAATTCTAAGGATTTAATTCTAATTATCCATTAATTATAATAATCCATTATAGAATTTTCTCTGGAATTGGAATCAATCGACAAGGGTTTAGGCAGCTAGTAGCACAGAAGGTAGAACACTAGGATTTACCTAATAAATGTCAGGAAGACATGAATTTGAATTTGACTTCCGGCACTTAGTAGCTGTGTGTCTCTGAGCAGGTCATTTAACCTCTGGTTGGCTCAGTTTCCTCATTGTAAAATGAAGATAATAATAGCATCTACCTTATAGGGCTGCTATCAGAATCAAATAAGATACTATTAGTAAAACACTTGGCACAATGCCTGGTTCATAGTGGGGGATATATAAATGTTTGTTGTTATTATTACTATTATTATTTAATCTTCTGAGAAGAAGCATGTATTCTTCTAATGCCCTTAAAAGGTAATGCTACCCTACACGTGGTAAGCAGAATTCTGAAATCTGCCTATGACATGTTCTACAAATTTTGAAACTGCCTCCTGTAACAAAAAATATTATTTTCTGCAACATGTGTAATACTTTTAACTTTTGTATTTAGTAGAGTAAATTCCAAAATACTGTGTATGTGTGTGTGTGTGTGTGTGTGTGTTTCTAAAGGTTTTTGTGTTGGGGCAGAAGTTAAAAGAATGGGAAGGAGCCTGAGATTTTAGGGATTCCATAAAGCTAGAAATAGATCAGCCCAACCAAGCATAACTTTCATGTTTTGTGACGAAAGGGAAAATGTGGGTCACAGAGGTTCATCTGCTTCTCTGCACAGCAAGGCACCCCCTGATATCCAACTTTATGATCCAGATCCTTGGATCCAGAAGTCTAGTTAAGCAATTGGCTCCTTTTACAGAGTAAACAGAAGATGGGGCACCCAGTTACAAATACAAAATGTTGCAATCGATGCTCCACTAAATCTTGAGCAAAAATCTATGTGGTGGTAGTGGGGGAAGTATCATCCTTTTGGGAAGAATCTGAAGAAAGTAAAGCTCGGCAGGCAATTTAACCTGGAAGTGCTCACACACATTCCATACTATTAATAAGCTTCCTGTGTATTCTTGGGGGTGTGTGTGGAGGGGAGGAATTCTTCAAATTGGCCCTCTTTATGCCCTGTTTCCTCCTTTATGTGCAATTTCATCTTTCTGGGGCCTCCATAAATCTCTCTCAGCCCACATTAGCCTCCCATTATGAGAGATCTGCCATAATGACAGCCACCTGTTTTAATGACAGAGCCAGGATGTCATAATTTACAGCAAAGTGTTGTTAATCTAAGTAACCTTTCCCTTCAGGAATGCCATCCCATCTCCATGCAGTTATGAGCCATTTCCAGAGCACCTGTTCCCCCTCTAGTCTTAAAAGGTAAATTCCTCCCGACGGGGGCTCCCCTGCTCTTAACCCCACCCCCAGCTGCACGATCTGGGTAAATCCTACAGTTTTATTAATCAGGGGGGCGGGGGGGGGGTGAGCAGGATGGAAGAGAGAAGGAACGGAAAATGCCAGGCAAGAGAGAAAGGAGAGAACATATTGTCTGAAAATGAACATTAACATACTGTAATAGGTTGGTCAGAAATTTGTCAACATAGTTAAACTGCCACCTTCCCTCAGCTTCTTTCTGGTAACAGCTGCGGACGCTGTTGATAGGCCGGCCGTTCCTATCTCCTCCAGGATATTAGGTAAACTGGTACCCGCAGCATGGTGTTGCTTAATGCCAGTGATTACTATGAATGCCATTCTCCACTCGTGCACGAAAATGGTGCTCGCCTGCCTTTCTTTTCCACTGATTAAGCCTGGTAGCCTTCCCAAAATAACGGGCACAAGCAGAGGGGCTTTTAAAAACAGCTGGTTCAAAAACATCAAAGCGGTTCTGGCACTCCCATAAAATATGGATACACCAGCCTTGGCATTATGAAAAAGAACCCACATCTTTAATAATTCATTTTACCTAGGATCTCATCAGGGTGGGCATACTGTTCACTAGTAAAGGTCACAACCTAGCCATAACTTCTCCATATGTGTGTGTCTTGCCCACAGCCTTCCAGAAATACTCTAACACACTGAAGGATTTCCTGAGGGTCTTTATGCCTGAAAAAGAAAGTCTAAGAAAAAAGAAAATCTAACCTATGTTGAATCTTTCTTATAGAATGATAAAATACAATTAATTAACCATTAGGTGCACCTTCCTCCCCTTGCCTTCTCCTTTTACTGAGGGGTTTTTTGTTTGTTTTTTTTTTTGGTTGTTCACAAGGCTCCAATGGGATAGGAGTCAAAAACTTTTTTCCTTCAAATAAGACAAAGGACCACTAAGCCTTAGCATCTTCCCTGAGACTGCTTCTTAAAGTTGTCTGCTCTTACCATCCTGTTCTGCCTTGGTACATTTGTAGTTCTCTTCCCAATCTCCACACTGTCTACTTATTTAATCTACTTATATTACTCTGGGTCTTAACATTTGCTTTACCACCCATTTCATTGGATTTCTGGGTCTTTCTAATAATCCCACACTTGAATTTTCTTTTAGATATTGTCTCCCTCAATTAGAGTATGAGCTCTTTGAGGGTAAGGATGGCCTTTTCTTTTTCTGCCTGGAGCTTAGCACATTGCCAGGTAGATAGTAGAGGCTTGATAAATGTTTATTGACTATTTTACTAACTAGAGTCAGAAAGTAAAATCTCTGGAGTCACATAACTCAACTCAGGCCACCGGTTCTACCAAGAATTGTGGTCTTTGTGAACAAAATAAAGAGGTATGATCTGATTAATTTAAGTCCTTAACCAAATATACAGAAAGAGAAATTTATATGGATAAACTTTTGGAAATAAGATTACTCTTTACCTTGACAAATACACTTTAATCTAGGTTAGGTTTCCTTGTCTGTGGAGGCAATTTGTGTCAGATATGATAAACTAGTTTTTGTGTTAATTCTCTAATTCATCTTCCCCTAAATTAAAGGGAGAAAATTTGTCAAAAATAACAAGAGGTAGTCAAATACATAAATGAAAGTTAAGATAGTGAATCTGAAGATAATGACTATTTTGATTTATGGTCTAAAGACAAGAAGGCTAAGCCATAGTGATTATCCAAAAGAAATGGCAAGTGCTTTGAGAGTGAGTCTGTCTGTCTTTCTTACTGACACCTCATTTTGATTCTACCTACCCCCTCTGAAACCCCAACACATTTTCTGAAATGCAGTTACTTTTATTTTCTGCTGAAGAATTTAGCACAAAGTCCACTTTGATTCACTGAATTCTCTTGGAAAATTACAGAAACTTCACTAAATGTTTGCCACAAATGTTGTGGAGAAAATATTGTTTATGTCTTTTTAAAAAAGTCATTTTTTGGTTTTGCATTTTTGTGTGAATAAAAAAAAAAGAGTCTGTACTCTTAAGAAATTATAAGTCAGTTTACAAGGTGCTAGAAGACTTCACAAGCCTTGAGCACAGGGACCTTGGCATACATAGTTTATCACTCAATACACATTTATTTCAAATGAATAATGTCTAATGGAAAATGGTTAGCATTTTATGAAAATACAAGTTTCATACCAGCCATTGTCATCAAAGACTGGGAATTGAGCAGAAGAAGAGTCAGGTAGCAATAAGTCTTATTGTAAAGAGACCATCACAGGACTTTACACTGATTCAGGGAGACATGTTAGAGAATGTGTAGTTGGATTTTTTTCTTTCTATTTTCTGTTTCTGCGCCAATGGAAGAACAATAATAAAAGGAGCTACACATAAACAGGGTCTTCAGCTGACAAGATGGATAGAGGAATATGAGACACATCAGCTTTCTGGCAGTGGCCATCCCACTACTCCTTCTGAAAGGGAAAGGGGGATCCTGCAAACAGTACAGTGGCTGAGCTAGCTCAGGTCCAGGAGACAGCCCAAGTACTCCAAATTTAGACAGTTAAGCTACAGAATTTGAAGCATCCTTTAGTGACTCAGGGTGAAGATTACTTGGCACCAGGTACAAATATTGAGACCCACAAGCTTGCCCCTTAGCTTCCTATCAAATAAGTTTTACGGGGCACGATGACAACTTTCCAGCTCTCTTAGTTCATTTTTGCCTGTTCCTGGGACCCTTCTCTCTACTCCTCTCCTCACTAATCCCAATCCATATTGACAGGCCCAAAGTGTGGTTTGCATTGTCACAGCTCTAGGGCCTAAAGAATGCCCATATACAGAATAAACTGCACTGAGGAGCCTGAGCCTTCCACAGGGAAGGGCTGGAGAATATTTGATAATACCCTCCACATCTAAAGGCAATCTGAGGGATATGACCAGAAAACCTATGTGAGGACATTCTACACTTTCAATAAAAGTTTATGCTGAAATAAAGCACAGACCAATTTCTTGATAGATTTTCTAACCTGAGCAATCAAGGTCAGAAATCAAGCACTAATTGCCTTGCTTGATAAATGTGCCTGACACTGTGCTTGGTGCAGGGGATAGAAAAAAGGAATAAAACAGCCTTGCTTCCAAGAAATTTACATTCTAATGAAAGACATAATAAGCATGTATGTACAGGTGTATATACAAAATAAATCTGTACAGAACACAACCTAGTTACTTCTATACAGTGAGAGAGGCACTAGCCGTTGTAGGAGCCGGGGGACGCTTCCTGTGTGGGATATCTATTTGGCTGCATCTTAAAGCAAGAGAAGGATTGGAGGAGGCTGAGGGGAAGAGGATGGACGAAGGGCCGTGGACAGGGAGGCTACCAATGAAAGGGGAAGGCGGATGACACTGAATGCCACTTGGGAGGAACAGAGAACAGGCGTATTGGTCTGGATCACAGTGTAGGAGGGGGAGTCATAGACAACGAGCCTGAAAAGACAGGTTGAAGCCAGGTTGTAAAGAGCTTTAAGAGCTAAAGAGCGGAGCTTATGTTTTATCCTAAAGGATAAACTCTTGGAAACCATGGAAGTTGATTGAGTAAAGGAGTGACATAGTCAGATTTGCACTTTGGCAGCAGAAGAAAAGACAGACCAGAATGGAGAGACTTGAAGGGAAGAGACCAATTAGAAATCAGTTTTAATAATTGAGGTGAGAGATAATGAAGGGCGAAGCCAAGGTGAAGGCTGCAGATTAGAGAGAAGAGGTCAAATGTGGGGATGTTGTAGAGGGAGAAACAGAAAGATTTGGCAACTGAATGGATACAGTAGGTGAGGGACAATGAGAAGTCAAGGATAATGCTGAGTTTATAAACCAAGGAGTTGGGGAGAAGAGTGGGACCTTCAACAGAAACAAGGACCCTTAGAAGAAGGAAAAGCTTTGGGGGGAAAGATGAGGTTCAGTTTTTAAAATTTTTTTCCAGATTACATGTCAATATAATTTTCAATAACCATTTTCTGATGTTTTGCAATCCCTTCTTTCTCCCTCCCACTCTTCTTTGGGACAGAGGGTAATGTGATAGAGGCTGTACATGTGTTATCATACCATATATATTTCCATGTTCCTCATGTTGTGAAAGAAGACACATAGCTCACACTAGAGAAAAATTCATGGAGGAAATAAAGTGAAGAACAGCATGCTTCAATCTGCATTCAGATTCCATCAGTTATACATTTTTGTCATGAGTCCCTTGGAGTTGTCTTGGATAGAGTCCAGTTTCAGACATATTGAGTTTATGATATCTCCAGTTTGAAATGTGCAAAAGGCAATTGGTGATGCGAGGCTAAAACTCAAGGGAGAGGATGGGCCTGGATATGTGAATATGGGAGTCATCTGCCCAGAAATACATCCATGCGAGGGGATGAGGTCATTCAGAGACTATGAGAGAGGGCCTAAGACAGGGCCTTGGGGAATACTCATATTGAGGGAGCAAATATAAACAGGGCTGGCAAAGGAGAATGAGAAGGAATAGTTAGAAAAGGGGGAAAAGAAACAGGAGAGGGTAGTATGATGGAAGTAGTTTGGCTGATGGACAATAGAAGCCTAAACTGGGAGGATAGTAGTGTCTAGGAAAGGTGCTTTGTTTTTACTTTTTAAAATGGAGGGGACTTTGGTTTGTTTAAAAGTCGTAGGGAAGGAATCAGTAAATAAAATATAAATAAATATATGTATAAAAATAAGTATAAATAAAAAATAGATCTTAGAAATGAAAAGGGGGATGATTGAGGCTACAGTCTATTGAAGAAGATTGAAAGGAGATGAGATCAAGGGCACATAGGGAAGGGTTGCTTTGGCAAGGAGAGGGCCACCTCTTCGTCAGAGACTGGTACAAAGGAGGAGAGGGTGGGATATAATATCAAAGGTTTTTGAAATGGAATAAGATGTAGTCCATAGGCAAATAGCCTCAATTTTCTCAGGAAAATTGTTCAGTGAAAACAGACCCCTTAAATAGTCCCATGCCAAGCTGGTGCTAATAGAAACAACTGCTTGCTGCCCCCTCCAAATGGAACCTCTCACACACCAAATCTGTCCCCTGTAGGGCCATGTTAATTATCACCAAGATACTGTCACCTTCCATGTCAACAACTTCCCATGCTTCCCCGTGGCTCTCTGGATTCACCGACTGACTTTGTACAATCTTTACATTTCCTGGCAGTTCAGTCGCCTTGTTCCAATTCCCCTCGCTGTCTCCAGCTCCCAACTTCAAACCATTCCACACAGCTGCCAGCCAGACCGATCTGCCAACTCCTGAACCAACCCTCCCAGATAAATACTGGGAATATCAGGAGGTATTTAGCCCCATCAAAGCACATATTCTAACTCCCTGCTCATGAGAGGAAGCTTGGCATAGTCAATAGGATGCTGAAGTTGGAGCCAGAAATTCCAGGGAGCTCTGTTTAAGTCTGGCCTCAGATCCTTTACTAGCTGTGGCATATTAGAAAAGTCCTTAACCCTTCTTTGCCTCAGTTCCCTCATCTCTAAAATGATGGGGTTGAATTGGGGGCATGGAACGTCTGGGAGACAAAAGAGCCACTGAAATGGAATGATTCCTCATCTGAGAGGACAGAACCCCTATAACTCTTACCTATATAGGGAATTCTATGGCTACCCAGCCTCGCCTAGACCTCACTGATTGAGATGCCACAGTAGATAAGAATGCAGGGCCTGCAAGTTAGGAAGATTGAAGTTCAAATTTCACTTTAGATACTATTTATGTGAGTTTGGGTGAGTCACTTAACCTTTATCGGCCTCAGTTTCCTCAATTGTAAAATGGGGATAATAGCACTAATCTTGCAAGGTTGCTGTGAGGATCGAATGAAATAATATCTGTAAAGGGCTCAAGGTCTGGCATATAGCAGGTACTATATAAATGCTTATTCCCTTCTTTTCCTCTGCATTGATTTTAGAAGGCAGCAGCAGTGACAACTTTTTACAGTCTCATCTCCATGCTAATTCTGCACCAGTTCCCAGAAACAGGAGATCTATCCTAAAAGGCTTTTACAAGTACGAACCTTCTGTGTATACCTTCAGGTGACAGGCTGATGTCCTTCCTCGGTCTGTAACACACCAGGTAGACCCTAAAGCATATCCAAGTGTTGTAGACACGAGCCAGGACTGTGGTGCTTGCTGAATGGGTACTCTTGGGAGAATGAGAAATGAGACAAGGGGATCTGCTGAGGCTAATGCAGCTGCTCCTACCTCTGGGCAACTCTGATGGGCTTTATCTATGGATTTTGCCCCAGACTTGTTGCCTTTGCAGAGTCAGGATACCAACCCAGGGGTGGCTGGCAGCCAGTTTGCTTCCCTGCAGGACCAGGACTGCATCTTTCTCATAGCCATTCATTCGGTGAGTATTACAAGGAAGTTTCTGACTCCATAGGCCTCTCCCTCTCATTTAATTTTGTACAGTTTAGATCACATTTTCTAGACGACCATGTTCTCTGAAATCCAAATCAAAGTTCATTCGTCTACCAGTTACTGCTCCCAAAGTGACAGACAGATGGAACAAATCAATCACACTCTAAAACTGTACCTCTCCTGCTAGTGCCTCATCATGCTGTTAGGAGGATTGGATTAGTCCCCACTGAAATGTTTTACTATAGTAACTCCACTACTCCTCTACCAAGACTACTCCTAACACCACCTCTTGCTGCTGCTGCTGCTACTACTGACATTTACACTGAACTTTAAGAATATGCCTTTATTTATATCATGGATTCCATTCCTGGTTTTTTCTTAGCCTGCACCCCATATGCTACGTTTCTAGCAGTGATGATTATTTAGGAGACCTGAAGACACCCAAACCAGTCAACAGAACACCATAGAAACTACCAAATCAAGTGGACATTCAACAGCCACCAAGACACTCTGGAAACTGTAGGTAGAAGAGGATGAAATTCATCCATCTACCATTAAAAAAGTACTTCCATGGTCCCTCTGGGAAGTTCTCTGACTATGCTAATTGTCCTTTGATTACCACATAATTACAGTTCTGTCTTTCTACTTTTCTGTGAAGCTATTCCATCTTCCTTCTTTCCTTCCCGCCTTCCTTTCTTCCTTCTTCCATCAAATAACAAGGGCTTATCGAGATTACTCTATTATAGACACAGTCAAGTATCCAAAGACATAGCATAAATAAAATAGTTCCTCCCCTCAGAAAGCTTCTGTTCTATAGAGTGAAGTATATGCCCAAAGAAGCACTAGGAGCCCCATGCATCAGAAAAGGCCACAAACTCCATTCCCAAGAGGCATCCATAAGTATCCAAGCCTTGCTAGTGATTCCAGAAGGTCCCAAAGAGTTTGTAAAGCATGAAATTCTTTTGTTCCAGTGATAAGGATACCTCCAGCAACTTGCTGATTGGGAAGACTACAAACTGGAAGACTAGGGTTGGGAACCAGCCTATGACCTCTTTATTCTAACACTATTTGGGAACACATGGGATTTGTGTATCATCTGATGGTGTTTTTAGGGGAGAAGAGCTACATTTTTATTCCTACAAAAAAAGGAGGCAAAAGTAGAAAAGAAATAAAATGGGAAGTACATTCTCTTTCCAAATGAGCAGGCCAACATGTCTCTCCCAAGACATAAAAATGATCTGAAATGGTTTCTAAAATACTGACCAACTGTGAAGTGTGGGTAGTTCATTCTTTCCCTAGCAATTTGATCTTTTCTGTATCTTGACTTTCCTTGACAATGTGTCCCTCTGCCTCCCCTTCTCACTTCTCTTTATCTCTCTGCCTGTTTCTGTTCCTCCCTTATAACTCCTATTAAGATATTTGTAGATCATTGATAAATGTCTTCTTTATTCTTGCTGACTCAGGATAGGCCCTATAGTGCCTAGATTACATTTCCTAGTGCCTTGCAGAAGAACTCCTCGTAGGCCACCATCTTGATCCCTGCCTCTTCTGGATTGTTCCTCCTAGGAGACTTTCCAAGTATAACTTTCAGCTGGGGACCATTTTAACCACTCATGACAAGGACACTAAATCTGAGAGACTATATAACCATTATCAGAGGGTTTTACATAGTTTTGGACTTTTAATTGAGTTTGGTGATGATAATCTAAAAAAAAAATTGCCCCTCTGAAAGGGAACAAATGACATCATACTCACAAGAATAGAATAACAGTTTCAAAAAAAATATAAAGCAGGCTTCCTTATAGAAATTAAAATATATAGCTGTCCTGTGTTATAATTCTCAATGAAGAAACAATAAAATAATTTGATTATTTAATCAGACTTTTTAAAAAGAGAGATCAAGTTAAATTCAAGTGTTGGTTATTAAAGAAAGTTTTATTCCATAATTAATTCTTTTACCTTACCTTCTATTTCTCATTCTTCCACCGCTCACCCCCTATTTAAGAAGCCAACCTTTTTGGTCACTTCACCTCTGATTAGAACTTTTCCCCACAGATAGCCTAGGAAGACATCAAAACGTTTTACATATGCCATTTAATTTAAATCCTTGATAGGGGTTAACTGTGGTCTAACGGATAGAGAACCAGCTTTGGAAGAAGACCTGCCATCTCCTATGCTTAATGGCTGCGTAGTTTAGACTGGTCACTTAACCTTTCAGTGTTCTCTGGCAATTCTATAAGACTTTAAGCCACAAGACTGTAGCTGATCTGATTTGGTAGAGGGAGTTTCTTTCTAGGGAATTTCTTACACAAATGAAATCAAAGGTTTGGACTAAAAAACATACTACTTCATAGGTGCTTGGCCATAAAATCTAGGTGTAAGAGAAGATTAAAATAAAGAAATTAATTAAAATAAAGGAATAATACAAATTTAAATAAGAACCATTATAAGTAATAATAAAAAAGGGTAAAATAAATTGAGAGGTTATCTACAAATTTAGATTAGCCATGCTAGTCTTATCTTTTCATTAGTAAAGATAATGAAGATTGATTATATGATGTGAGATTTAACAAGATTTTTCTGCTGCTCTCAGAAACTTTCTATCCATGAAATTCTAATTGTAATATACCACTTGTGTATAGTAGTAAGAAAAAATAATAAACCCCATTAAAATTCCTTAATAATAGCAATAGCTCATATTTCTATAACCTTTTATGATTTATAAAGTACTTTGCTCATAAAAACCCAGTAAAATAGGTAATGCCTTATTATCTATGCTAAACATCCTCAGATCATTTAACTGAACTTCAGATGGCATAATTTTCTTTCAGAAAGAAACTTACTTATTTTCCATCTTTTTGAGAACAGGAAAATGAGGCGTGCAGAAGTTATGGCATACCCACAGTCACAGAAGCCTTATGATGTGGTGTTCTGGAGTCAGAAGACCTGGTTTTAAATGCTAGCTCTGTCATTTATGAATTATGGGATGTGAGGTAAATCATTTAACTTTTCCTGGACTCAGTTCCTTGTCCATAAATGGAAAATATTGGAATGGATAACATTTAATAACCTTCTCAATTCTAAATATATTCAAATCTGAAGTTTGGAGTCATTATTTAAAGCTTCTTATTCATTCACAAAAATTGCAAATATTTTGCTGACATCCCCAAATGATGATAAGGAAGTTTAATTGTCTTTGCAAATTCAAATGACAAAATTAGAAAAAAAAGATAATCCCCCCCCAAAAAAATATAACAAATAGAAAAGATAATCAACTGTCACATTCTGGTTTTCTGTAGCTGTTCTGGACAAATGGGTAGTTGGAATAGCATCCAAGTGTGGTGTAAGCATTTATGAATTCCCAGAGTATCCTGTTTTTCTCAGGAAATTTACTTTCTAATAGCCAGCACAGCCAAACAAAAATTAAATCAATAAATCTGTAAGAGGGAATTGTCAAGCTCTTGTAGTAATGCTAGAAGGAAGCCAGGGCTCATGGAATGAATTCCCTGATCTACAATTCACTTCCCTATGTAACTCTGGTGTCATGCATGCTCACTGTAAATAGTTTTGGAGAGGACAGTGATGACATTTTTTTCCTCATAAAAAGCTTAAGAGGGGTTTTGGAAAGGTTTGGAAGTATTGGTCTGGATAGAGTTTGGCCTTTATTTTCCAATAGTGTCAGAAGAATGCAAGCAACTTCCACTATCTTAAGAAAACAGTAACAACAACAACAACAACAACAACAAAAATACTAACTGCCTGCTCCCGTGGCCTTTTAGCTCTGGGACAGAATAAGATAATCTTGACTTTTACTAGCATTTTTTCATTTTACATGCTAGGTTACCCTCTCCCCTCCCTTGAGCCTCTTTTTCTTTCAGTTTAACTACTATAGTCCAACATATTTTAGATCAAAGGAAAATAAAATGCTATATCAACAAGGGATTATTTCCTTAATTCTCAAGGTCTGTAGTCATCACCCAGAATCAAAACCCGAGTTATTTCTGACCCTTACCCTTTTAAGATTTCAAGTTCCTCATGTGTGGAGTTATATTTTATTTCACCTTTTTTTTAATCCTAACAACTTAACAAACCTATCTTTACATCTTCACTACTTAATATATGCTTATTGAATTAAAAAGGAAAATCATACTTTGATTTCTTATTAACACAAATAGTTAAGATTTTCTACAAATGGAAAGAAAGCCAAAATGTAGAAAAAGATGGAGACTGCAGGCTCAATATAAATCACCAATGCAATAAGACAGCTAAAAAACCTAACTTAATTTTAGAATTTATTAATAGAGGCACAAGATCTATGACTAGGGAGATGTTAGTCCAGCTGTACTCTGAACTAGTCAGACAATATGAGGATTATTGTGCTGTGTTCTGGGAAGGACATTGATAAATTGGAGTGGGCCAAGAGGAAGGTTTCAAAGATAGTGAGGAGACAGAAAAGAAGGCCACTGAAGTTCAGTTCAAGCATCTGAGGGGCAGAGGATCAGAAGCGATATGGTAGTTATTTTCATGTATCTAACGAGTCATCATGGGGAAGGGGATTTAGACTGGTTACACTTGACTCCAAGAAGCACAACTAAGAGCAATGTTTGAGAAATGTAGAGACAGATTTAGATCTTCATGTAAAGAAAAGTATCAATTAGAGCTTTGCAAAAGTGGACTGTGGTATCGATTATCTTCCCAGTAAAGGCCTTCTAGCGTAGGGAAATTGTCAGGGATGCGGAAGAGGAAATCCCCATTAAGACACAAATCAGAGTAGATAATCTCTGAGCTCTTTTCTAACTCTACATTGCTATGATTCTGAACTACTACATCAGACCACAGGTTTACTCATCCTCCTTCCCCCCTATCTTTCTTTGCCTAATTTTTCTCTCCCTCAGAATTTCCTCTGAAAACTTCAGAACATACTTCATGTCTAGATCTCTACAGATATGGATAAAGGGATGCCCAACTCCCCCCTACGCACCCAGGGTAACAATGCACATAAAGTACAGGTTAGTCTTTATTGTGACTTAGAGACAATGCAAAGCAATATAAAGGACTCAGGCCAGCTCCAGAATAGTCAATACATCCCTCAGTTTTGTAGAGTGTCACCTTTAGCTAAAGGGAGCTGTACATATCAGCGACCTTATTACATGACTACCCTAAGGCCTGGCACTCCCCTAGAAGGAGCACACATTTGGGACTAAGAGGTAATCCTACTGCCCTTGGACTAAAGTTCTGGAATGTCTAATTCACAGTAAGAGAGGCTGGCCTTGTCACTTACTCCTCCCTGTTCTCTTTTCTTCATGTCCAAGCTGCAGACCTCCACCCAGGACCCTGAGATCCAGACTCTCCTAATGCTCCTCCATATGCCTAAGGCAAGTGCAGTGTGCCTCTGCCTCTTCTTGTGCCTGGCAGGCCTTCGGGGTTCTTTAGAGTTGCCCCTAATATCTCTCCATGAGGAGACACCCCCACGCCAGGATCCATGCCTCTTCTTCCATTGCCTTTGGCTCTATCTTTTTAGCTTCACTTTTGCTATGGCCAGATACGAAGCAGTGAGCTTGAGCTGAAAGTCTCAGAATCAAACCAGCCCAATGCTGGGAATTAATGAATAATAAAATAAATTTTAATTCTCCATGAATGGACTGACAAGTGTCCAGGCTGGGGTGCTTCTCATGGTCCTTCCAGGACCCTTAATCCTATCAACAAAGTGTCCATATTTATAAACTGTAGGCCCTTGTGAGATATAATTAAAATCCTTTGGATCTACTTAATCCTCCCCAGTTTCCCCAGGAAGGGATCCACCTAATCACTCCATGTGGATATTGGTACCTATTTAGAAGATACAAAGTCCTCTTCCCATCTCTGAAATGACTTTGTGTTTATTCTGTTTATGTGGCTATATTGTCTCTTCCAAAAGAATATAAGTTTGAGGACAAAGATTTTATTTATTTTTTTTTGCATTGATTTTTTTCCCCCTTGTATACCCTAGGACTGTCACATAGCAGAAACTTAAAACATTTGATTGGTTTATTTTCAAATAATGAAAGTTGCCAACAATGACCTCAACCCTTAAAGCTTTTTCAAGTTAACCAGGATCCCTTGATCCACCCACTACGATTTAAAACAAATAAACAATTTTATCTTTGGACTATAGTGAAATGAACATACAGTCTTGTAGAAGACATTCTTGGCTGCAAAATACTATGAAGGAGTGCAAGAGGGGGAGAGAATAACAATTTACAAGGACATTATGCTATGTATACATTTTTTACAAATATTACCTCATTTGATTCTCACAATAATCCCATTTTGCATTTGGGGGAACTGAGGCAAATAGCCTTTCCCAGAGTCACATAGGTGGTAAGCATCCAAGGCTAATTTTTAACTATTGTCTTCCTGACCTAAGAACCAGAACTTTTATCCACTGTACTACTAGCTACCTCTATGAGAAACCTGAAGGGTAGTAAGGGACTTGCAAGGAGGAGATAAGTGAAATCTTCCTGGAAGAGGTGTCCTATCAGCACTACTTTATACACAACTTCCTCTTAGACTGTGGGGTAGGTAGCTCTAGACTCTGTTCCTCTAAGTCCTGGCAAAAACATCCTCTCTACCCTCTCCCCCTTCTTCCTATAAGAGTCCACCAGCTCTATTTCTACCTGGATCTTACAGCAATCATCCAGTGGGTCAATCCCTATAGAAAAGCAATTTAGCAATTCCTTCTGCAAATGCTGACTTTTGTCTGCTCTGTAGCCTCAGATTCTCAAAATCCAGAGTCCTTGGTACTGTCAAATAGTGAGATGTCAGAAGTGGCATATTGTTCTATCGATGGCAAAGACTCTAAAGAAGATGCCTTACTATCTGTCTGTTGCATTTCCATCTGCCTTGTAGTGGAGCCTGACTATCTATGGTCTCTCCAGCTTAGAATGCAAGCTCCTTGAGGACAGCGACTGTCTTGCCTTTTCAATCTGTATCCTCATTGCTTTGCACAATGTCTGGGACATAATTAATATATAACAAATGTTTTTGCATTGATTTATTCATTCATGAATTCATCTTGATTTGGCATTGAAGGGAGAGTTTAAACAGGTTAGAGAGAAAGAGAGAGATGGGAAGAGCCAAATCTGTAAATAAGTTATGAAGGCAAGTTAAGAGCAGGACAAGAACTGAGAATGAGGAATAGTCTGACTTGAACCATGGATGTGACGGGGAATGGTGTAAGTTAAGGAAGAAAAGATAGACTGGGGCCACAACTGTGGATCAATCTTTTCATCTATGGAGAATGACAGATTTAGGCTTTCTGAGTCAATAACTTTATTTTATCCTGCTTGAAAACACACACATGATAATGACTATGCTGATCTTGGATCACAAAGAAAATATGTTGAGTCAAGATTCAGTTTGGGTTCACCAAAGAGATTTTAGTTTCAAAAGGCCTGAATTTAGAGAGAGGGGGGTAATTCAGAAAACTGTTTCTAATCTATCCCCTTTTTCCCAGAAAGGCCATTTATTACTCAGGTCTATGTTCATACTGCCAGTTCCACTTGGTTTGGAAGACTATTTCAGAGTCATCACACAATTTACTGCTAATGATGCCAATTAATTTAAAAATTCAGAATACTAGAATTAATACACTGAAAATCTTCTGAACCTTAGCTGCCCAGCATATTAGTAATGGGATTTTTAAAGATCTCTCAACATAGCAGAAATCCATAAAGCACTCATCCAAATGAGACTTGAAAGACACAGACAATGCAGGCATATTTTCTTGGATAACAATCATTTGGTTCCTTATAATACATTAGCAATTTTCTTTCTCTAAATTTAAACTTGATCCCTTTGCAGTTTGGGTTTTGGACTGTCTGCACTGTTCTGCTTTCTATTAGATCTGAATAAGAGATTCTCTTCTGCATAGACTTCAGTGTACTGAATGAAAGCAATTTTACTTGTAAAACATCACTTTAATGCTATTTTTCATCAACATCTCCTACCTATAACCAAACAAAGTCAATGGCTGGCTTTTCACTAAAGTGATTATTTCTTTATTATTGGATTCTGAATATTCAGTGTTAACTGTATCTCTTGCTCTAGAGTCACTCCAAATTAGATTTTTAGATCCAAGACACTTTTGTTTACTTTAGTAAAGGGGTTGGGGAGGAGAGACTTGAAAATGTAAGGAGAGAAGAAAAGAAAGAAATGTGACTTTTAAAATACTTTCTTTTATTTGTTCTAGGTGGAGATGAAAAGAAACTTTTCACAGCTGCACAGCCTGTCATGTCAGTTTTCCAGTCATCAGCTACAAAGCCATAGTCAACTCTCTGATTCCCCAAAAAAATTTATCAATTCATACTGTCAGAATCTCTCTAGATTCATATTGTCCATACTCATTGATACAAAATGAGAACATCTGGGAATACAATTACCTATGACATGAATAATACTTCATTTTTATTAAATAAAAACTTTCTAACAGAAAAAAGATTCTGTTCTCTTTTCAATTCAAGCTACTCATCATAAACTCAGAATTGAAAGTCAAACCTTGATGGATATAGTACCTTAAATTTCTGACTGATTTAATAGCATAATCTTGCATTTCTATAGCTCTTTTCAACTAATAGCTTTCTGGATATTGAACCAAGATTCATAGCATAATTCCTATCTACTCCTGGAATAGTAGCTTTTAATAGTCAATGTAACAGCGAAGACAAACAAGACAGCAGCCAGTGAAAACACATATAATATACAAAGATATACCGCAAATTCAAGACAGTCAATATTGATAGGGAAATGGGAGATAGAATATGAGTGTCACATATTTCTAAACAATGGTTTAGCCTCCCCATGACCAAGTCTATTTTTAACTCACTGGCCAGTGGATTGACCACCAAGGCATTTGAAATTCTCCTATTTCCTAAGGTCTCATATTGAAAGTCGTCTCCTGATATCACAATATTAGTATTAATATTAATCCTTTGGCAGAGAGCTTAATTTACTATAGAACTATTTATTATATAATTTTAGAGCTTAAAGGCAAGGCAACAAGCATTTATTATGTGTCAGGCAGTGCATATGGAACAGGGCCCTTAGAGACAACCATTTAATCCACCTCTCTCATTTGACAAATGAAGAAACAAAGGTCCAAAGAGGAGAAATGACCTCTTCAAGTTCATTAAGTGGCAAAACAATCCGTTGTTTTCCCAAATTGTAACCCAAGTATAACATCTATATATGATCATCTTTCATGGGCCAATGGCTAAGACAGAATGTCAAGTACTCATTTAACCACTAGTTTTCCCCCCAAAAAAGGATTGCTTTATTCATTATGACTTGCCACTAAAGGAGTATTTGAAGCAACAGCTTCTTGCTCATTTAGGAAGAAAGCTCTGTGTGGAAGAATAATAGATTCAAAGAGTTTATCTTTGCTTTAAATACCACTCACAGTCTTCATGTGTTATCTTTTTATCCAGTGCCCAATAAGTTGATGCATAAATCACATCAATATTGACACTCTCACTATAAATCATACTGCCAATATTTTGCAACAATCTATTTCTTTTCTTATAATTTTAAATCTAGTGTTTTTTGTTTATTTCACAAAATCCTTTTATATGTAGATGATCAAACCCATAGATTTTGTCTTTAACAATGTCTTCCATTTGTTTGATTGCTAGAAACATTGCCTGTTTCTAATTCTGGGATAAATTCATCATTCCATTTCCTTCCATTAAAAAAAATAGAGTATTTAATCTATTTTCATTTAACATGACATTTGTTCAGTTTGCTTTTTTTTTTTTTTCCAATCATTCTTCGGAAAAATATTCTTAATATTTCTGTTAGCTCCCAGGTAGCATGGAAGTTTTGGTATCAGGAAGAATTGGTCCCAAAATCTATCTGTGAGACACATTAACTGTAGAACCACATGCAAGTCCTTTAATCTTTCTGAGTGGCAGGCCATTCTATGAGATTATAAACTACATATGAGTTGCTCATCTACGTTGGTAGAGGATGTTTTCCCATCTGAAGTTCTCTATGTTGAGGAAATTACAGATTAGAATCCCTGTCCCCTCAAAAAAAACCCACCTTAAATTTAATTAGCCCATTCTAAGAAAATAATTACTGTATTTCATATGAATAATGACATTTCTTTGATTTTTTTAACCTTTATTAAAAATTAGGAGTTTTTCTGTGGAATTTTTTTGCACTTACCTTTCATTCTTATCTTTGTTTCCCTACTTATTTTTAGCTTTGTTCTCTAAGATACCATACTAAAACTCTGAATAAACTAGGGAATACAATTAGAATATTCACATAATTGATAACTGGCATCTTAGTTTGGGAAGTTGGAAGACTTTGTTGAAGTGAATTTGTCTGTAAGCTTTTCAAAGTCTTATTGTTTTCCAAATATCTATCACTTATCTTCAAGTTTCATTATCCCTTTGGCTCTATAAATAAATCTAGGTGACCATGTGTCTTAATTTTTATGTATGATGTTTTCAGCATCTCTGATGGTTCACTTTCTTCATTGGGAAGTCACATGTAACCCTGATTCATGCTCCTTGGTTGGTAATTTCTTTCTTTGCTCTATTGCAGTATGTTCTTATTGTTTTGTTTTTAAATAAAACTCTTACATTTCATCTTAGAATAAATACTCTGAGAATGGTAAGTGCTAGGCAAGGGATGGGGGCAAATGACTTGCCCAGGGTCACACAGCTAGGGAGTATCTAAGGACAGATTGAACTCCAGGACCTCCCATCTCTAGGCCTGGCTCTCTATCCATTGGAGGACATAGCTGCCCCCTGTCCTGTTTTGATGTTAACTATAATGGTTAACTATAATGTGTTTAAAAATGTCAGATCTTAGAATCATTTATTTAGGGTTAGAAGGACCCCAAGAAATTTGATATGAACTCATCATTTTATAGCTGAAAAAAAGTAAAGCCCAGAGATGCTATATAGCTTTTTCAAGGTCACATCATAGAACCATCAATTTAAAGTTGTAAAAAATCTTAGAGGCTGCTGTGTCCAAACCCTTTGTTTTATAGGTGAAGAAACTGAGGCAAGTAGAGGTTAAATACGAGGTAGGATTTGAATTTAGGTCTTTATGACTTTAAGTCCAGTGCCCTGTCCATGGTCTCTAAACCCAAATATAGCACTTGGTAGTATATTACCTCTATATGTCAGGTATCTCACAGTTTCTTCCACCCCCGTCTCCTACTAGTTGTGGAAGGTTTTCTTTGGTGATCAGCCTAGAACATGGTGCTCAAATTATTTTGTTTTGTTTTTCTAAAATTTCTTGAATGTCAGCAATTCTGAGATTGTGTTGTGATCAATTCTGCCTGTCATTTGATAATGTGAGTATGCCAATTCTTGATCTAATTCAGTCATTTTCTGTGATGGTACTTATTCCAGTTGATCTACATTAGCTAGAATTCCATTTTCTGCTGTAATTATTTTGTTGTTGGTTGGCTTTATTGATTTTTTTTCAGGTTTTCTATTATATCCTCAATACTGGTCATTTTCCTTATTATTTTTACCTTATCTTCTTGAGTATTTTTAAATTCTAACTTGATTTATTCCTCTGTGCATGCTTTTTAGGGTTAGTATCTTTTATTTGATCAAATGCTTTTCTTCCTACTATTAATTCTTGATTAATCTGTTTTAATCATGTCTCATTTCAGCTCATTTTTATTTACTTATTTTCTTAAGACTTTTTCTCTTTTGCGTTGGGATATGTAAGGAACTGAGATTCTTCTAAACCTCATATTCTGCCATCTTGATTGGATAACCCTCACTATAAATGAAATCAGAAAGAAGTTGTATTCGCATGGAAGAAAAAAATCACAGGTTATTCTCAGAAAAGCAGTAAAAAGGAGTGGGCAGAGTTAGTTTTATTGTATGTCACAAGGCAATTAGAAATGCAATTTTATAGGAAACCTGGTCATCTACCTTATACAACTCATGACATGCATAAAGAAACACATCATTATGAAAACAAGTCTAGTTTATGTGGTAATATTTTGTGTAGGGGATAAACAAACAAATAATGTTTACAAAGCACAAAACAAGATTCTCCAAACTTAGTCAACATGCAAATTGACACTCAATTGCTTTAGTATCAAGATGGTGCAAAGGAAAGTCAATGGAAATAGTATGGAAAAGAAAGGAAAACGAAACCTAATTTTAGATAAAGAAATGAATGAGTGAAGAGACAAGTTTGGAAACTAATGAGAAATCTAATATCTTGATAGCATGAATATTTTTAAAAAAAAGAAAGCCAGAAGGTGTTGAGAATAGTAATATGTCACTATGTGTTAGTAGACAGAAAGCTACTGGCTTCTGGCTTAGCAAATTATTTCAGAATCAGTCATTTCTATGTAGTCACATCCTCTAATGATGAGAGCAGAAGTCAAAATTAATGTCAGATTAGAAGAAAAATGACAGCTGAGAAGATAATACATCTGATTATCGCGGTTAGATCTGTAAGCACCGGCTTCCTCAGGGTCACACCAGTGAGAGCAGAAGAGCAAGTCTTTCAACCTGGGTCCTCTGACCCCAAATCTAATGCTCCTTCTTATGCTACTTAATGGAACCAGCTACTTAAAGCCATATTGCTTTCATCCCAGTAGTGCAGAATAAATATTGATCTTCTACAGTAGTATTGAACTGAAACACAGTGGCCAAATATGAGCTCCCTTGTTTCATAGACTTGTAGTATATACTTGGGTGACTTTTCTCATCCTAAGTTTTGATTGATTTTCTTCTGAGGAGGGGAGTTTTTTCCTCAAAGTTGGTGTCTGTAGTATAATACTGTATAAATCTTGACTTGAACACACTAGAAGTCATTCCACTTTCTTTGGTAAATAACATTATTTCATAATAAAAGATCTTAATCTGGGATGTATGAACTAAAAATCTTTTCTTAGCTATTTCAATATAGTTTGTTTCTTTTGGGATGCTATGTAATTTATTTAATACATGTTAAAATATTATTTTGAAAAGGGGCCCATAGCTTTCACTGGACTACCAAATCACCCACACCAAAAAACAAAGTGGATGAAAACAAAAATATTTCTATTCTATTGATCTCAATCTGGTTTGATGAGGCCTTGTCAAAGCTATATTACTGGGGAAATGCAGGCGTCTCAATTTATTCACAAGTTAACCATGTGTTCAAACGGAGTGTCTTTTAAGAATACTACTTTTCTGTTGCTGCATAACCCCTGGAGCATAACAAGTAGAGGGTTAAGCATGAATAGTCAGACTTAATGGTAAATTTGTTTTTTTCTCTGTTGGCTTGTGTCACTACTACAATTTGATTTTTAATGTAGTGTTTTGTGTGTTTAATGCGGTCTCTTTGAGAAATGAAAACAACAACTGAGGATGCTTAAGTAGTTTTGACCCAAAGGAAACTTGTACATTTACCAAAGGAGGAACAAAAACACTTACAAAACCTGATTGGGAAAGAAAGGTTTACATGCTTTCAAGAAATTCAGTGAGAGCAGATTTTATTCATTTACACATTCTTGGTAGCTTGAAAATTCCAAACCACAATCAATGGAGACAAATGCTTATGAAAGTATAAAAACGAATAACCTTGAGGAGGAAGAGAAACTCTCCTCTGTATCTGTGTGTGTATGTTTTGTCAAAGCCCAGTGAACAGTGAAAGCTGAGATACTTCTTTGAGGTGACAAAACATTTTTTAACAACATGTTTTTATATATGAGATAGAGTATTATTAAGTAAATATAATGAAGTCAAATAAAATGCAATTTTATCTCCCCAATGTCCCTTTGAATACAAAAGAAAAATAAAGAATACTGGGAGGTTATAATAAAATTATTTACCAAAGAAACTGGAATGACTCCTAGCATGTTTAAGCCAAGAAATCTTCTTGATGCTGTAGTTGACTGTTCTCCCTTATGGTTTTTATTTGGGGGGGATTTTTTTTCTTTTTAATCTTCCCATGAAATGCAACTTTTGCACTGCAAATCAGAAATTCTAATTGCAAAATTATATCTTACTCGGAAACCATTTTCTCTCCTCTTGCTATATAAACTCTGAAGAGATGAATGCTTCCACAAACAGAATGAATAAAACTCCAATTCTCTATGGTGACAAATGCAGGCACTGGCAGGCTTTATCTAAAAAGAGTTCAACAGTTACACAAAAGCTATCATGCTTAAATAATAGTGTTCTTAAACTGGGCTAAATATGCTTTTAAGAATTTTATTTTGATCAGTTATTTCAGGTAACACTTGTAGATAATATAACAAAGCTTTGAATTACATAGCAGCTATGGAAAATCTAAAAGGAAAAAATTAGGCCAGGCCTTTATTAAATTTTAAAGTATGCCTTTGCTATACTCTTGTAAAGAGCCAAATAGGGTATTCAAATCTCTGGAGATCACCAGTATAATTTCTTTATCATGTTCCATTTAAATTTTAATTATGCGGTCTACAACGGGAAGAATCTGAGTACTCTAAATAGGTCACGGCATGAGCAACCTAACAGTATTCTAAAGTTCTCCTTGTGAAGATCCTTTTTTACTATGCTGCTCGCTACACATGCCAGAAAACTATAAACAAAAATAATAACCCAGACACTACAGGCATGTGTGTCTATAAGAGAAAAGATATTTTCAATCAGGTAATTGGTGATAAGTGAAAATTGGGTTCTGGAAATGACAAATAGATGAACATTTACAAACATTCCCATGGATACTTATAGTTTGGAGGCACTAAAAGAAGAAATTTTTATATGTAATGGTTCTATTTTTTTTTTTAGAAAAATCAATAGCAGCATCTGATTTTTACTTAACCAAATTAAAAAAAAAAACCTAAGCAACTTACTCTCCTTCACCTGATTTTAGATATAATGTAATATACATATATATACACACATATATCTTTGCAAACCTTCAAGTATTGTATTATGCTAGACATAATAAATAATACTTTGTCCTTCAGTATCTCTCAACATGTAACTTAGTTTTCTTATAATGTGTTTTTGTTTTAGATTTGGTTCCTACAAAAGATTATTTTGAAACAAGAACCAGGAGAAAGTTATCTTTAAATATACAATTTAACTTTAGTTTGAAGAATAAACTCTAATCACAGACTGAAAAATAAAATAGTATTTTTGAAGGACTCAAAATATAGGGCAAACATCTAAAAAAGAAACTACACCCTGTTTTTCTAACAAGGCCAGGGATAGATAGAACTGGAATTTGAAAAATCAGCAAAAACTAAGTGATTTTCCTTGGTCTACAAAGATGAAACATATCCAAAGACTATTTTATGAAATAATTTTGGACATTAAGTATTATATATTTACTTTAAATTACTAAAAAATAAAAGTCAATTCCTCCACTCCCCCAAAAAACTCTTAAAATTGTCAAAGGGTTCAGATTTTCCAACATCTACTCCCTTCCCATCATTTATCATTCCACTCCAAAGAAAAATAATTAAAAATGTAAATATGTTATAAATTTTAATTTTAAAATGATTCCTATATAACATGAAAGGGAAGAACATAATTTTTTCCTCACATAAGGGTAACAAGCATATTTAAGCAGATTGCAAAATATGAATAACATATATAATTTGAGGTTAAATATTTTAAAATAGAAAGTATTTCTTCTTTGAAAAAGAAGAAAATCATTGCTTCCCGTCCCCTAACTATGAAGAGCATTGCTCTAGATATAAAGGAAGCTTAATTTTCACCTACAAACCAAACATGTCTCCTTTCAATGAATATTTTATGCAGTTTTCATTGACAGTATATATGTGATAATTTCCCCAAATAGATATTCTATCTATTCAGATGATGCTCTTTTGGAATAAAAAAAAAATCCCAACAAATTGGCATTTTCATTAAACAAGCAAAAAGTATTAAGAGTCTGTTCTGTACCACTCTTGGTACAAAACAAAAATGGGACAGTTTCTGCCTGGAGGAAGCTGAGAGTCACTTGGGGGAAACACATTTCTTAAATAAGTTAATGCATGCACACATGTCTATGGACACATGTGTGCATGCATGTCTACTTATATGCATACATGCAGAAGTAAATGCAAGGCAATTTCATGAGGAGGAGTCCCTGGAGGCTGGCGGGATAAAGAAAGAAGGTGGCTTCTCATGCTGAGCTTTGAAGGAAGTAGGGAATTATAGCAGGCAGAGATCTAAAGAGAGTATCTTATAGGGCTAGGAGGCAGCCTGTTCAAAGTCCTGTAGCTCAGACATGGAATGTTATATGCGAGGAACAGCAAATAAGCCTGTCTGGCTGGAATCGGTTAATTCTGGAAAGGTAGACAAGATGGAGCCAGATCATGAAGCTTAGGAAGCCAGCTAGAAGGAGCAGTGAGGTGGTTCAGATGCAGAGAGCATCCGGTCTAGAGATGGGAGGTCCTGAGTTCAAATAATGTCTCAGACACTTCCTTGCTGGGTCACCCTGGGTAAGTCATTTGACCTCCATTGCCTAGCCTTTACCATTCTCCTACCTTGGAACTGATACTTAGTACTGATTAAGGCAGAAGGTGAGGAGTAAAAAAAAAAAGGAAAGAAAGGCACACAGCAGCAAAGTTTATGTTTTCTCATAAAGAAAAGCCACAGCAGCTTTGGGAGCTTCGTAGTGTCCATTGTTAGACTTGTGCTTTAAGGATGTCCCCACCGATTAGACATTTGCACTGGTCAGGATAAGAAGGGATGAGGGTTTGAATGAAGGCATTGATGATGTGAATGGAGAGAAGGGGGTTAATGTTAAAAGATGTTATGGGAGGAGCAATGATAAGATATGGCCTTGGATTGGATGTGGAGCACCAGGAAGTGTAGACATCCAGACAAGTGAGGCTGCAATCTAGGTGACTAGCAGTATCATGATCCTCTTGAAAAAAGAAAAAGAAAACTGGAAAGGAGTGCTAACACACCAGAAGACAAAGGCAGGATCAAAAAGCTCTTTAAGCTAGAAACGTTAGACCAAATCAAGTAAGATAAAATTTAGTAAAAAATAAATGGAAAGACTTAGGGTTAAAAAAAACCCACTTCAGAAGTAAGATAGAGGTAAGAATGACTGCATATTAGTCCATCTAAAAATATATATGTATGCTTTGGTGGATAGCAACCTCAATATGGATCATTGCTTTGAGATAGCAGACAAGAGAGCTCACATACTCTTTGGCCACATTGAGATGCATAGTGCATTGGACTAGGGAGGTAACAGAGTCTCTCATTTTCCTTTTGTCTGTTTTTCTGTCTCTGATTCTATATCTATAGTTACAATCGCTCCTCAAATATTTGTAGATCTTGACTTGGAGGCCACATATATTAGAAAAATTAATTTTTGGTTTTTCTAATGCTTCAATGTTCTTCATATTTATTGTACTCTCTGATTCCAATCACCCTTTGAGGCAATGATGGGACACAGGAGAGGAATGCATATGATATCTTAGATCATCAAAAAAGAGATTTCTAGGTAAGAGTAAGAAATCAGATTGATTCATATACAAATTAAAACTATCTGAGAATGGATAAAATCTTCATTGTAATTTGTAATTATTTCTGAGAAGAAAATGAAGAGAGAAAATAAAGAGGAAGTCACAGTATAGAAAAAACAAAAAGATATCCTTTAGATGTTTACCTATAGTGTACATACACTTCTTTAGGCTTAAATGAAATTCTTGGATAATATAATTTCAACATTTTCCTGATACATTCCATATAAAGTATGAGTAACTGTTGTATGTCTAGTTCTGCATTCTACAACTCACAGAAATGAAGAGAATTTGAAATTATCTGGAGAAGAGGACCACAAATGACATTAAATTTAGAAAAAAACGAAGAACCCATAAGAAGTTATTACACAGGAAAAATTTATGAACTATTTCTGAAGCAAAGAAAGCAGAACCAAGGGGAAAATATATATAATACTACAATAACGTGAACAAAATGGGGCTAAGAACAGAAGCTTGACTTAGATTAAATAAAAAGAACAATTTTGATCTGGGAGGAAAGAATAAGAAATCTCTTTAACTTTTCTTCAGTAGAGAGGTAGAAGATTATGGCTTCAGTATATTGGGTAATGGCAAGATGTATTCATGTTTAGCCAAATTATTTTATTTTTTTTTTATGAGAGAGGGTTTTAATAAAGGGAGAACATTGAGATATTATAGTGGAATAAAGAACAAAAGGCATCAATAAAACTTTTTCTTTGTCATTAATGTAAAATTTACTTTATCAGAAAGGTTTTCTTTTGTTCTTATTCTATGGAGGGTTATTATAAAGAAAATTGAAAGAATAGCAGAAAATTTACCCAAACTGCATTGGGATGAATGGCATTAGATGTAAAGAAGAGCTTCAGCTATTAAAGATTGTACCAACTCCGGAATGGATTTCCAAGGGAGTTGGAAGTGTATTGTGGTACAAAGAACTTACTGAGCTGAGAGTGCTGAGACTGATTTCAGCCTCTGCTACTTATTGGTAATGTGACCTTGGGGGAGTCATGTAACATTTCAGAGCCTCAGCATCTTCTTCCATGAAATGTAGATAATAAATCCTTGCAAATACTTGTATCATTAAATTATCATGATAGCTTTGCAACCTTTAATGCATTATACAAACTGTAAGTTATGAACACATTCCCCTTTCTTGGCTATTTTTAGGAAGCCTTTCTTTTTTTAGGAATGTCTGTCTTTCTTGGATTGACTGATAATAGACAAACTAGGTGTCACAGAAGATAGAGTCCATCAGGAAGACCCGAGTTCAAATATAGCCTCAGATACTTACTAGCAATATGAACATGGGCAGATCACTTAATCTTTGATGCCTCAATTTCTCAACTGCAAAAAGGGAACAGTGATAGCACCTATCCTCCCAAAGTTGTTGTGAGAACTAAATGAAATAATATTTATAAAGTGCTTAGCATAATACTGGCATATACAAAATTCTAACTAAATATTTAATCTTTCCCTTCCCTAACAAATTAACCTGTAGAGAGAATTTTTTTTTAAATTTCTGAAGAAATTGGTCTCATTGTCAAGAACAGGAAAGTTAGATTCAGAAAACTATTAATGCCATTTATGGAAATAATATTAGTGAACTGAGCATATATACACATACTACAGTAAAGATACACACATGTCTTTGTCTATATAATTTTCATTAAAAATAAAAAATTCTCATTTATTAAGTATTGATGTATATATATATTTGCTAAATAGGTGGCTAGAAAGTAAAATCACTTCTAATGAATAATGTTTTGTTAGTGACACATTATAAAATGAAAAATGTATTATGAAAAAAAATCAAGGTTACTGGGCACTGGAGGTTTAGATGAGAGAAGAATTGACAGAAGAAAGAGGAGAAAACAAAGGAAGAAATAAGTGCAATCGTACTGAGTTTTATTTGCTTTTAAAGCGAATCTTGATCCTTCCTCTTCCCTCTATTTATTCTCCCATCACCATTGGGTTTTGCTGTTAAAATGCAGCAGAGGAGTCATAATTGATAATAGGTTTCTTGTCATGTGGCTTAGCCATGTGTTTAACCAATTCAGAAAGCCAGCCAGAAAGCATTCAGTGCCTCTGCCACTGATTGTATTTTATTGACTTCAAATTTCCTAATAATTAAGATCAACTAAATTAAATCCTTCATACTGAAATTCTACATCGGATCATCCTTTAATGAAGTATATGCATTTAATGTCATAAAATGAAGTATTTTCTAACAAACCTCTCTGTTCCTCACTCACAGTAATAATACTCCATCTCTAACTTCCATGCCTCTGCACGGGCCATCCCCCCTGCCAGGAATGTATTCCCTCCTTACTTTCACAAAATTCTTTTCTTCCTTTAAGGTTCAGCTCAGATACTATCTGAATGAAATCCTCCCCAATCCCCAAATGCTAGTATCCTCCTTCCTAAATGACCTCACATTTAATTTCTTTGTGCTGAATGTACTTTACCTATTTATTAATTTTTTCATAAAATGTATATATTTTAATACTGGCTGTTCTTCCTCTTCAGAATGGAAACTCCTTGTAAGTGGAGATTCTTTCATTGTTTGTGTTTGTAACCCCCATGCTTAGCACAGTGTAGGCATGTAGTAAACTTATTTGGGATAATTAGGTGGCAAAATAGAGAAAGTGACAGAAGACAGGAAGACTCATCTTCCTGAGTTCAAATCCAAACTCAGACACTTACTAGTTGTATGATGCTGGACAAATCCTTTAACCCTGCCTGCCTCGGTTTCTCATCTGCAAAATGAGCTGCAGAAGGAAATGGCAAACCACTCCAGGATATTTGTTAAGAAAAACCCAAATGGGGTCATGAAAAGTAAGACAAAACTGAAATGATTGAACAACAAGAACAACAACAAATATTTGTCACTTAGTTGATTTGGAACTTTAATATTTATAATAATTACTGGACTCTTTTAAGGCATTTAAATTTCAGGACTATTTATTCTTTACTGAGTTATAATATTAAAATGGAATGAGCATGGTCTTGCTTTTTGAGATCCTGCATTTGTTAAAACAATTCCAACTTGTGTTAATCAGATTTGAGGTACTCTTTTACCTTGCTGTGACTCTAGTTAGGCATCGTTTATACTAAAGCCTCCCCCAATTATCCTAATAAAGTCATCGTTTCCATTCCATTTAGATAATTGAAGTTTCATTTCAATTGAATTAAAACACCTTCTCCTAAACGGTAGAAAAGATTATCAAACATAGAAAGCAATCTTGCAATGCATGCCTTAATGTAAACACATAGAAAAGGCTGACCTGGCCTTTGCTACAAGCAGAAGGAACACAAGGGGTGATAGAGACAATGGGAAATAATCACTTTTTTCAGTTAGCTAAATGGAATGATAACTCCCATTTCCTGATGACTTTAAGAGTAAGAGAATAGCGCTAGTACTTCATGCAGCCAGTTTAAACATTTGTTTTAATCTAGACAAGATCATTGGCTTTAATATTTATAATACAATTACAATGCTTGGTGCATGTTGCTCATATAATCTAATTTTTTTTTCTGGTGACATATTATCACTAGGCTTTAATTTCGGCAATGGCAAGAATTCAAAAACACATTTAGGTTATCATTAGCAATGAAAAACAAACCTGGAGTTCACTCAAGCACTGCATGTACATAGCTCATTTCAGCTTCAAAGTCTTTTTTTACTACCAAGATAAACTCTGCTATTCCATGATTTGCACATTTTTACAGTATATTATCAACTGGTGGCCAGCTAGGTTAAATTAATGCCATGAAAGGCAATTAAAGTAGAAATACTCCACCCCAATGCAATATTTATGAATGGCCTTTCGTGAAATTTCAAGACAGTCAAAGCCAATGAAAACTAGCCCATAAACCTGCTCTAAAACGCCACTTTCTTTCTAGCTACATATCATTAGTAAGCAGTCTCCTGAATGGTGATTTTTCCATTTCTTAGATGCCAGAAGTAAGTACTCCTTTTATGACTAAAAGGATAAAAAGATCTAAGTGTCATCTATCACTAGTCATTAGCCAACCAACAAACAAATCAACTTCAGGTGCTTCATTCTAAATAGAGCCGAAGCATTCCAGGTCTTATATAGAGTAACCAGATGACAGGTTGGAGAAATCCAAATGAGATGGAGAATAGAACAACGGCTTTAAATTCTACAAGATGGTGCAAATGAAACCATTATCAAAAGAAATGTTGTCAGAGGCCAAAAGAGATATTATTCATCATCAAATAATCCAATTGCTTTTGTGTTAGGGTGAAGCAAGGGAACACTTGCAAATGGAGATGCCCTAAACTATCCCCTGAGAAGGGCAGCTGAATGTCTTGGGTTGCTTTTATGCATAAATGAGAAATAATTGTCATATTATTCCTCACATATTTTAGTTATGCATTGAAAGGACAACAGCCACAATAAAGAATTTCTGTGGGAACATTATATATTTTCAAGATGACTCAACATTGAAACATCAAACAATTCTCACAAAAATGATCATCACCAAAATAACACCTGCCAAAGCCAACAAAATAGCCCACAGTCCCTTGAGTATTAAGTGGACCCTGGTGAATCTGAGTTGGTACTTGATATTCATCACATAAAGTCACTTAATAGAATTCAGGGTACCACCCCATATTTTTCAGACAGCTGAGTAATTTTCATCTGCCTGATTACAGCATGGTGTGCGTCTTATCTGGCAGCATGTAGGTGGTCTGATCCTTAGCCAGTCAGTGAAAGTTTGGAAGTCATTCCTCATTTCATTATTTTAAGATTAACTTACCCACCGCAAACATTGGCAGATACATAATTTTCTCTTCCACTGTAAATGAAGAGATGCTTGGATTTTCATGGTGGACTTTTTCCCAAGTTATAAGACAATGTACAAACTCAGTGGGGATATATAAATCAGAACACATGTACAGTTTTAACTCTGAAAACTAGCACATGTTTAAAAATGTTTTGGGAAGCTATCCAAGAAACCAAGACTGATAGGACTTTAAATAGTTGGATTGCAGAGAATATCGTTTGGCAATTTTATTTTTTATGTTATAACTAAGATTATCTTTACCTTTTAAAACATTAATACAATCAAATTAATACAATCAAAAACAAACACAAATCAAATGTGTTTCTATGTTTTAACAGAATAAGATTTGCAGCTTCTCTTTACTTTTAAATTTCAAAGCTCCTAAAGTATCCTTGTTTTCTATTTATCACAAGCACTTGCTCCATTAATTCATTGGTTCATTGGAGAGATAATTTATGTATTTATGGTATATATGGTAGGTGGTGTATTAAGTATGCTGAACTGTACACTAAATTTAAAACAATTTTATTTTTTCTGATTAAATTGGAAGTTCCCTGAGGTCAGGCAACATGTCTTAATGATCTTAATGTATGTTTTCAATACCTAGCATAGTGTTTTGCATACTCAGGAAATGTTTGTTGAATAATAAAATTCTAAATTCCTTTTTGATTTTTGAATTATTATTGAGATATTTTATTGTTTACACAACTTTTGTTTCATTTCCGCTTAATTTTTGTTATATTGAATTTAAAAATATAAACATGAATATTTCCAATAATAACAAACAGAAAAAAAGGATTGTATATAAAACTATGGGTCTAATTATGAACAGCTTGTTATTTTAAAGTATATACTCAATTCAGCACTTAGTTTGAAACTTCTCTTTCTTTTCTGAATTGACTCCTGAATTTTTTTCTGATCTTTTCCATCCATTTAAGAATACTTCATCGAACCCATTTTTTTTTTTGGAATAATTAACAGAGTTTAGCACAATCAAGCAAAGCAAATTCACATGTCAAAAAATGTATGTCTCATTGACTTCTAGTCTATCACTTCTTTGCAGAGTTGAGAAGCAAGCTTCATCAAATGTCCTCTGAAACTGTGGTTGGTTATTTCATTGATCATAATATTTTTTTTCATCCAAAATTTCTTTAGGAGTTTATCTCTTGTTCAGTTTTATTTTCTGAGGTTGGGTTACATTAATCATAGTTTTAAAGCATTTGACAAGTTAGTTTTCTTAATGATGTTGTTGTTGTGTAATTATATTCTTGACTTCTCACCTCACTTTGAAGCAGTTCATACAAATCTTCCCAGATTTCTCTGAATCTGTCCTCTTTGGCATTTCTTCATAGCTCTATAATATTCCCTTATATTCACATAAATGCCATAATTCACTTAACCATTTCTCAATGGATGGACACCCCCTTCGTCTCCATTTCTTTTCCATTACACAAAGCACTGCTATGAATATTTTTGTACATAGAATTATGTCCTCAATTTCTTATCTATTTGGGAGGTAACCCAAAGTGGTGTCACTGGATCAAAGGGCATCTAGAATTCAAATCCCTTTTCAAAGACCCTTTATTGATTATGATTTCTATTGTTTTATCATCAATAAGTTTGTATTTAATGTTTCTGCTTTTCTGGATTTATTTCTAAGGGTATTATGCCATTTAACATAATCATGCCAATTTTCATTGTTTGCCTGAAACTATGACTGTTTTGGTTCCTTTTTAAAAAGTTCTTCTGAACTATATACATTTTGCTTTAGTTCCTCACTTTAAAACTCTGTGGACTATTAAATCTCACACACTGATCCAGGGCAAGTAACTTAGTATCTCCAGACAGCTCCCTAGGACTGTATGTGGATAATACATACTGACCAACATTGTTAGAGAGAGTTTTCCTCACCTAGGAGCTCTCTGTTCTAATCAAATCACACCCTACCTTTTCTCATAAACAACATAGTTTTGGATTCTGCCTACTAATCAATTTTGTTCACTCTTCTATTTTATGGGTGTTTTTATTCTATTCAGATTCACAATTATGATAATTAATTCTAATTCCTCTTTATTGTATCATCTTATACTTTTTCCTCTTTTGGACTCCTCCCAACCTCAATAAAAGAAAAGGATGGTATAAAAGAGGGAACGTAATTAATATTAGTGATCTGTAATGAGAATGATCTCTTTCCACTCAACTGTCACTTCTCATTCCTTCATCCAGAACCCTATCACAAGTTTTTAAACATTTCTTCATTGTTTTAACTCCTTAAGTCTACTTTATCAAGCTCAGAGTAAGGTTCATATAGCTCATTATTCTCTTCCATATTTGAAATACTTTTCTTTTATGTACAACAATTATGAGACATAAAAAATTGTTTTCCTCATTTCTTCCTTAATGTATTCCTTTTTCCTCTCTAAGACAATCAACATATAACAAAATGACTGACCCCCCAAATTTCCTTGATCATCTTACTTAATTTCCTTAAGATTTATGAAAGAGTACTTGTATCTTCTCTCCGTAATAGAATATAAATATTTTATTACTTAGCACCTTCTGATTGCTCAATTACACTTTTAAAATTTCTCTTAACTTGCATGTTTGCAATGAAAAATTTTATTCAGCTTTGTTTTTTCATCAGGAATGTTTGAAAATCCTCTTCTCCATTTAAAATCCATTCCACCTGTGAGATTATGCCTAGTTTTATAGGAGAAGTTGGTCTTAGTTAAAAGCAATTTCTTTCTGTTTAAATTAAAATTCAATTTTATTTTATTTTCAGGTCTACATTCTCTACCATTTTCCTTTCCCCCTCTCCCACTGAGAAAGCAGAAAAACAAAAGGCATCACAAATGTGAATAGTCACACAACACATGTCCTCTCCATAAGAATACCTTAATCTACACCCTGGGTATACCACTTCTCTAAAGGAGGTGGATTTTTGCTTCATTTCTTCCAGCTAATTCTATAATTCTTGTGACCAAACCATTTTTCCCCATCTAAAGCTGTTTTTTAAAATAATTACTTTCTTTTGGGGTTTATCTTGAACATCTCTTGAGCCATAATATTTATTTCTACGTTGATGTCTTTTTCTGTTTACTCATACCTCCAACTTCAGTTTGTGATTTTAGTTTTTGTGCTAGTACCAGGTTTTGCCATCTTGTGCACTCTTGAATGGCATAGTAAGACCCTCTTTGAAATTGATACCAATTTCCTGGGCATCAATTATAGGCTTCCACCACCATTGATGTGTTTGTATTCAGAGTGCTCGAAAGATTCAATGCCCCTGGCCAGAGCTCTGTGGTCAGACATCTGGGTGCTTCTACGCTCCCCTCTTCTAGTCCTCCCCATTCAAGATTCCTCCTGTCCCCATCTAGAACTTGTCTAGTCTAAGCAATGCTATAAGCTATTTGCCAATTCACCTGGGTTTCTATGGGCTTTTATGGAAGGATGATTCTCTTAGTACACAGTTTCTAACTGACTTTTATATAATTCTGGGCTGGATGAAAAAAATTTATTGATGCTTTAAATTTTTTTCTTTATTGTTATTCAATCAAGAACCTTTCAAAAATTATTGTTATATTATTAGCAGGGGCTCTAGGTTCCACTATGACCTCTCACAATGCCATTTTAACCCCAAATCTCTAAATTCTTTTTAATAGCTGTTTAATTACAGTTTAGAGTGTGTTGATCATATCTTATTTAATACATATTAACAATTCATATTTTTTCCTGATGTCACACTACTAGTAGGCATTGATTTCACCTATGGCAAAAATTCAATAACACATTCAGCTTATCAGTGGAATTATATCACAAATTCCTTGGAGGACAGCCAGCATTCTTTCCTAACTCTATAAATACTTGAGCATGGTACCAAAAATATACAAGGAGTAAGAAATAAAGACACACTGGTTTGTAGTTATTGATCTTAGAATAATGAATGTAATATAATATAGTATACTGTGATATAATAAATAATTCTGTGCTTTTTTTTGAAAAATAAATTCATATATATACATATATAAACAACTACAAGGTATTACCAGAAAAATAAGGGGATTAGATATTATAAACCACACCGAGGTACATAAGAACAAAGATTTAGAGCTGAAAAGGAACCTTAAAAATAATCTCATCTATCTTTCTTATTCTACCTATGAGCAAGTTGAAATAATCAGAAAGATCAATATGTTGCAAAGAGAATAAGTAGTTTTGATAGTTTTGAATTGAGTGACTTGAATTGTTAATTTATGTTTGTGTATGCATAAATATATATAAATATATGTACACATACATACTGTAGACATTTACTTAACATCCAATGTGAATATCTTTATATTATTCATTACACATCATAACTCCTACCAAGAGTCCATTCCCTTTCTGTATGTATCAAAAGTTGAGTATACATTTTGGCAGAAACAAATAACTAGCTTACCTTGATAATGTTCCGGTTAACTCTGTAGCAGTCGCTCTATAAAAGACAGGGAAAAACAAGTGGTCAAAGGATGCAAACATATAGTTTTTAGAGACAGAAATACAGAGGGTCACCAATGACCTGAAAAACCAAGATCATCATCAACCACAGAGATTAAAATGAAAATATCCCTGAATTAGGACTTCACAGAAATCAAATGAAGAAAGATGGAAAGGCCAAATTTGAACTCAGGTCTTCTTGACTCTCAATCCAGGCCTCTATTCTCTTGACCACCAGCCTGACTTCATTATTATACACCACTGCCTTTCCCTGGGTTTTTATTTGATCAAAGCTTTCTGGTGTTACTTAAATAAAATACACAATGGAAAGTCTGTATGCCTTTGTGCTCGCTGCCCCTGCAGCGGCATCTTTTACATGCAGCCTCTCCTCTTAGGTGCTAGTGTCTCCTCTATAATTTACTTTCTGTTCATTTTGCCTAACTTCAGCTATGTCCATGTTTTCTCTTCTGGAGAAGAGCAATAGTAGATAGTGACCTGGCGGGCTCAAGTGCGGTAATACAGTCTAAGGGAGGTTCTTAGGGTTTGGGGTTTGCTTTGTTCCCAGCACAGTGTTATTCTTTGCTGTGACATGTGCCAGCACACAGGGATTTTAACGCCACACCATCAGAGACACCACCAGTGAAATTCAGAAGTGTGCCCTATCACAAAGTTTGGGAGCCAGCATTTAAGTCACTTTACCCTGCTATTAGAATTAGCTTTATTGTGAATTTCTATTACTGATGAAAGCATAGATCTAGATCAAAAGGAAAATTATATATATATATAAAATATATGTGTTATAGGTACATGTTTTATACATACATTTTATACATAATAACACATAATATATATGTACAGATATTTATAATATATGTGCATAGTATAGGTATATATATATATACATATATATTAGCTATTAACATTTTAGCTTATCAAAAAGGAAAAAAAAACCACAAAAGCATATAATTTATAACATCACCATCTGTGATAACAAAAAGCTAGGGATAGAACATAAGCCCATATACCATACTCTATTCAGTTTGGCTGAACAAATTGTGGTATGTGAATATAATGGAATAATACTGCCCCTTAAGGAATAACAAATATGAAGAATTTAGAGAAACGTGGAAAGGAATGCATGGAATCATTCAGAAAGAAAAAGCAAAGTGAAAAACAATGGATGTAATTGTTATAATTATGTAAATAAAGATAATAAAAACCAGGATTTGGGCTAAATTTAATGGATCCTGTTTATATCAGAATGAGATATATATTTTTGGACATGGTCAATTCCCACACCCTCCCCCCCAACTATAAGGGTGTTTTGTTTTGTTTCTTATTTTTAATAGGGCAGGGAAAAAGTAGAAGGGAGAGAGAAAATACATGTTTGCCTAGTGGGAAAAAAAAGTTCCCCCCCCCAAAATAAAGGGAAAGCATGCATTCTTACTTCCTGTTAACATTCCATAAACCACAAAAAGCAAAATGGAATGCTATTAATTTTTTTTCAAGTAAGTGAAATTTGTGGGAGTTTGGGTGTTTGTTGGGAGTTGCTCCATATGTGAAACAGAATGAATCTTTTAAGACAATAAAATATAAGGCAAAAGATAATTATTTAATAGATTTAAAAGTATGGCCTCATGACCTACTAGATTAAAGACCTGGCCTTGGAATCAGGAAGATCAGTGGCCTCTCAATGCATCTGCCAACCTGAAACTTAAGTTTCAGAGGAGGGACTAATGCATTTCTGGGATTCATCTCCAGGGGCTCCTTTTACTGATAACATCACGAGGTAGAGAAAATAGGATTGAATACTTGTGCAGACTATATATTGGACATAGAGTTGGAGATGAATTTAAACATATATGTATGTATAAATACATGTATATTTATATGATTAATTAGATTCCACAAATATTTTAAAATGCTATCTTTTAGGAAATATTTTAAAAATATACTGTTTTATTCTAGGACTCAACTAGGTTTAAAGAATGTCCACTGAGAATGTGCACTATAAAGAAACAAGCAGGAGAAAATTTTAAAAGCCAACACCCTTTGGATATTTTTCAGTATCCAACACCACCACACATGTTCTCTTTCAAAGAAACATTCAAAGATCTTGCTCACCAGGGAGGATTTCTTCATGTTTATAGCTATTGTCACCTGTAATTTATGAAGTTATAGCTTCATCACAAAATCTAAATCCTTTTTTGTAGTGGCACCGTTTGCCCATTTCATTGCTATAACTTCCTAACACCAGTAATTACAGAAGTCTGTTTCTGATGATTCAAATTCAGAAATTAAAGGTTCAATATCACATTAATAAAAAATGACCATGTACAGATTTCAGAAAGAACTTGAGAAGGTTTCATGTTTGTTTTTTTAATTTCTTTGTTTCTTTGTTTTTTACTCTTACTTTCAGTCTTTTTTAAGGTAGCCATTTATTTTTTTATTTTTTAAATATATAACATAATATGTACTATAACACTAACATATATGATTTATTGTAAATATCTAATAAATTATAATAATCATGCTTATCCAAGGGACACAAATTCTCACATTAGTTCTGTCCAAAATTCTAGGTCTCATTCTGTTTTTTCTTCTCCTTCCCATCCCTGCAAGGAGGCAGGCACTATAATATTGGTGGTACACATATTACCAGGTAACACGCATTTCCCTGTTTGTCATGTTTGAAACAAGACAAAGGGGAAAGAGGGGTAAGGGCTAGGTAATGGGGCTTGTGACTTGCCCAGGGCCACTCCGCTGGGAAGTGTCTGAGGCTCCACCCAAGCCCAGGCCCTCGTGACCCCAGCCCCAGCTCTGTCTCCACTCTGGTACCGAGTTTGTGGGTGCTGTGCCCGGGGTTTCACGTTCATCCAGAGAGCCTTCTCCCTGGTGGATCCAGGGTCTGCGGGAAGAGTTAAAGCCAGCGGAGGAGAAGACGGGGCAGGCAGGCGGGCTAAAGGCTCTCTGGGGGAGAGGGAAGACCCGTCCCGCGTCTTGCCGGTTCTAAAGGAGACCCCATTAGAAATGAAGAGGTGGAAGGGGAGCTCTCCGTCCGGGGTAAGATCCAGATGCGGCCCTGCATGGCTGCCCTGACCCTCACAGGTCTCTGCTGCCCTCTGACTCCTGCCCATTCGCCCTGCCTTCTCACTTCAGACAGATTCTTCAGAACTTTTTTTATCGCTGTCGGGCCATCCTCTGACTCTTCCTGCGAAGTCTTTGGCTGTCTTTAAAGGCAAGATGGGATTAGAGGCTCTGGGTTCACACCCTCATTCTTTGACTCACTAAGTGGCTTAGAACAAGTCAGCTAAATTTCTCTGGGTCGCGATTTCCCTCTGGAAAACGGAGGAAGTGGCTCTGATGACTTCTGACTTTCCCTATGAGGGGCTGGATGGTAAAGCGAGGCGGATGTGCCTCCATGGTGAGAACACTGGGCTAGAGCCCGGAAGCCCGACTTCCTAGCTGTGGCAAATCCCTCCGGAAAAAAAGGATCCACCGGAGCAGGAAATGACAAACCTCTCCGGTATCCTTGCCCAGAAAGCCTCATGGATTACTGCGGACTCTGGAGTCGGGAAGAACCAAAGGTGACTGAATGGCGGAACAAGCCAACGGCAAAGTGAAGAGATAGAAGATTAGCCTGGGAGCCAGGAAGAACAGGCTTCAGATCCCACTTCAGACACTTCTGAGATCCCCACAAAGATAGTGAATTCTTCTGGGCCTTGGGTTGGTCTGTAAAATGGCGGGTTTGGACTAGATGGCCTCTGAGGTACCTGTTAGCTCCACATTATGATCCTGTGATACTAGGCCTTCATCGTGCCTAGTACAGTGCTGGAGATGAATACATTAAGAGCAGTTTGAAGTGCTTGTTATATGCTAGCTGAGTGGCGCAATGGAGAGAGCACCAGGCCCAGAGTCAGGAGTCCAAATCCTGGACTAGCTGGGTGACTCGGGGCAAATCACTTCAGTCTGTCTCAGTTTCCTCATCTGTCAAATGAGCTGGAAAAGGAAAAGGCAAACTATTCCGGTGTCTTTGCCAAGAAAACCCCAAATGGGGTCACGAAGAGTCAGATATGACTGGAAACAAGGGCCATTGGGCAGGCAGTATGCTAAATAGTTCCTGTCTTTAGGAAGCTCTTAGTCTAATGGGGGAAGACACTATCTAAAGGGAAACTCTAGTTGGAAGGGGGCGGGGCCAGAGGAGCCTGGAGGGCTGACTTCGGGAGGGTGGCATTTGAAATCCGAGGACAGTTGTTGGCCATGTCCTTTCCGAGAATAGTAGACCTGATTTTATTATTCCCAGAGTGAGAGCTGGAAAGCCAGAGATGGGAAGCCATGTGGAGGTTGTAGATGGAGTTATCTTCATAGCCTGGAGAGGGCTGGGGAGAAGCAATGGTAGGGGCTAGTCTGAAAATCCACCAGGCAGAAGCCCAAAGTCCCTGAGGGGGGACACGATAAGGGTCAAAGGAAGAGCATGGGTGACAAGAATATAAAGGTTTGAATACAGAGGAGAAGTCCATAAATGACTCGGGGATGGATAGCCCTAAACTGGAGTTTAATTTCTCCTTTTCATTTGCATGTTTTAGAAAAATTATTTGACTATAAAAGCAAGTGTTTTCTATAGAAGAAAATGAGGAAAAACAAGAGAGATAAAAACAAAAAGATGAAGAAAACAATAGAACACACTACTCTGGGGTCAGAGGACCTAGGTTCATAAAGGACCTCTATTGCTGACTATCTGGGTCACTTTAGGTAAGTCACACTATCCTTGGGTCTTGGTTTCCTCAATTATAAAGTTAGTGGGGTTGAGATAAGATTCTTTCTGGCTCTAGACCTTTGACCCTATGATTTCAAGATCTGCAGTTTTATGGGATTTTAAAAAGAGATGAAAAAATGAAAAAACAAACAAGTAGATTCCTCTGGGTAGGGATTGATTCTCTAGAGGGAGAACAACTTATTTGCATGCCTTAATGAATAAATCCCACTTTGGGATTATAGAGGCCCTTAAAATATGTAATTTGATAAAGCAAATTGACAGCTGGTGTTTGCCAGATATAAAATCTTTTTCCTCCTCTCATTCTTTCCTAAATATGACCCTGTGTTGGACTTCACAAGGAAAATAATTTTCTATTAAATTCAATTCAACAAATATGTGCCACACATTGGATTAGCTACTTTGTCAATGAACAGTTATTTTTTTTATGGTCTATAAGACTAATTTGGTTCAATTAAATTTATTTTTAATGGCTGGAGACATGATCATATTCTAGATGTAAAAATGCCAGTGTGGTGGTGTTGTTGTTGTTGTTGTTGTTCTTCTTCTTCTTCTTCTTCTCCTCCTCTCTATTTCTCTCTCTCTCCATTTCTCTCTCTCTCTCTCCATTTCTCTCTCTCTCTCTCTCCATTTCTCTCTCTCTCCATTTCTCTCTCTCTCTCTCTCTCTCTCTCTCTTTTTAGCTTAGCTATCAGTGCCAGTAGTACCCTGGTCACCTAATTCAATAGCAACAGAATGAATGGATGAATACATTTTAAAAATTCTAAGAGAGGAAAAGTAGTTCAGTAACAAAGAAATACCTTAAAATGTTGGAAACTGTGGAGTCATGATTCTTATTGTGCCTTCAATTTGCCCATTGACCTTGGATAGTTTATTTTTTTTTCCTTTTGAGACAGTCTCCCAAAGTGTTATAATATTACATTTTGGTTCAAGTCATAAGGAAGGTAGCCTAGTACAGCAAAAAATGTGAAAATCTTGTCAGATGAAACTTGCTTCTTTCTTTTACTAGTTGTGTGACTATGAGCAAGTCTTTTGATGTCTCTGAGCCTCAATTTCCTCAGTTATGAGATAACAATAATTATTGTACCTAGCTCAGGGGGTTGTTTTGAGGATCGAATGAGAAAATATACTGCTTATTATTGAGTGGAATAGGCAGTATGAACTCTCTACAGTGAAGCTCTCTGAAATATAAAATGTTCTAGAAGTCTTAATTGAGTAAGAAAAAATAAATATATTTGGAAATAGATAAAGAAGTGGTCCTTTGACTTAAATAGATTCTCCATAAAATCCCTAGGGATCCTTCTGTCCAATGGTACCTTTCATTCAAAATGTATATAAACCTCACTAATGCACAAAAGTGATAATCAGCTTTTATCGTGTGTCTGTTATAAAATCCCTTCCCTCTGTCTGCTCTTCTTCACAACTCCCGAACTATGCAAACACTTCTTTTTTTAGGAAGTGTTGAAGCAAGTGCACATAATCTATTTCTGTGCAGCTTGCCATGCTCCAAATTTAGCTGACAATGATAAAACAGGACATGAGCTGACATGCTAATTGTGTGTCATCGTGATAAATATTTTTAAGACCTGAAGAGTTTGCCTAAGTATACACCTCTGGATCATTATGAAAGTGCAAAGACTCCAAAGAAGTGTTATAATACTTTTCATCTGCATTACCTGAACTTGGAATGATTTGATACACTATGAAAGAATTGTCTTTCCATGTTTTTAATTCAGATTGAAAACACTAGAATCAGACAGAATTATTCCAATGCTTTTCCTTTGGCTCAACACTGGCATATTATAGGTCTCAAAGTTGTACCTATTTCTAATAAATCTATAATATTATATGGAAAAGAAGATAAAGTATAAATGTATGGTTACTAATCCATATAATACTCCAGGACAGTAAAATGGTTCTTATAGGCTGAACTTTAGCTTCAAGGGGTTCAAAACATTTTGATACAGAAAAGTGAGCCTGGGGTGTCAGTCATTACTCCCTTATAGCCCTGCTCTTCTTTATCTTTCATCAGTTTTCATTGACTTTATTCTATTCATTTTATTCATTCTTTATTCATTTTACCTTCTTAAATTACACTTCATTTTTCCAGCTATGTAGTTATATTGCTGAAATAAAAAGGCAAATATGTAAAGTTTTTTTAAATTTATAAAGCTTAACACCTACTAACACCAGAAGATTGGAATAGAGAAGAGAGGACTAGGCTTGCAGTTAAAAAGACTTGAGTTCAACTGCTGCATCTGACACATATTTAGGGGATAGGGACTGTAAGTATTGGGACTGGACCTTTTATTTTACTAGGATGGGGATCTACAAGATAAGGAAATACTTCCAAACAATTCAGATTGGTGATTTGAAACAGAGTTTTCTGTACTATTTTTCTATTTTCTATTTTATCTATTTATCTATCACAATGTTCCTCTTCTATGGCCCCTTTTCTCCTCTGACCCTGCCATCTCCTGTAATAGTCTTCATACTTGTTTCCCTGTCACAAGTCTTTTTCTACTCCAGTTAGCTGTCAAAGGGAGTTTTCTAAAGTACAGGCCTGGTTGCATCAATCCTCCAGTCAATAAACTCTGCTAGTTCCTTCTTACCACCAGAATCAAATAGAAAAACTTCTTTATGGCTATTAAACCCTTCATAAACCTTTCTCCACCCTTCACCCCCTCGACCTTTCTAGTCTTCTTTCACTATCCTCCCTCAAGGTACCCACAGTCCAGTGACACTGGCCTCCTTGCTCTTTCTCCTAACAGATACTCCATTTTCCAACTTGCTGCATTTTTCACTGACTGTTCTCCATCCCCAGAATGCTCTCCTTCCTTGTCTCTGCCTATTCCCTGGATTCCTTCAAGTCTTAGCTTTTCCTGAGCCTCCTTAATGCTAGTGTCTTTCTCTGGGATTATCTCTACTTTGTCCCGTATATATGGTTATGTGAAAGTGTACATATGTAGTATATATATATACACATATATATATACAAATATATAAAACTCTATATAAAACACACATATAAGCAGCTCTATATACAGATATAGAGTTGTATATATTTATATATAGATATAGCTATGTATATAAATATACATGTATAATTGCACGATATGCATAGTTTTGCTAATATATTATTTATAATATATACATACACACATACATATGTATAGATTAATACACAGCTTCATAGCTAGAGCTATTTAACTATGTTATTATAATTTAGTAATTTTCAGATGTGTCCAACTCTTTGTGACCCTATTTGGGGTTTTCTTGGCATCAATACTAGAATGGTTTGCCATTTTCTTTTCCAGCATATTTTATAGATGAGGAAATAGAGGCAAACAGGTTGAAGTGACTTGCTCAGAGTTGCCTAGATTTGAATTCATTACGATGATTCCAAATGAGAGGATTCTACTAGTTGCCCTCTAAATGCTCCTTCCAACTCTAAAACCATGATCCATCAATATGATTTTGTTCACAAAAAACCCTATTCGTTGATAAATTCCTGATTCCCAGTCCAGTGGTCTATTGCAGCACCTAGCTTCTCCCTCTCTCTATAAATATCTAAATGTTGTGTGTGTATATATATATATATATATATATGTATATGTGTGCAATATAGATATTCATATATATCTATATATGCATCTATCTATTGCTTTTAGATTTTGTACTCTTCTAGAACATCACTTCCCCTGAACTCTCAAATAACCCTTGACTCAAAAATACCTAATCTTTCCCACGCCCTTCATGGAACCAAACACGGGAATCTCCTCATTCCTCAACTTTGTTTTGCCTGATCTTGCTCTATTGCTTCCATACTCCATCTAGATCCTATTTTGAAAATTTCCCAGCCATGACCCTAAATCCTTGTTCAGCTGTATGATGACCTGGTAATGCTCAATCCTGAGTATCTCCACTAAGTGATTTCTCTGCTTTTACTCCTGGAAGGCTGAGAAAGCAATATCACTATGAGCTTGACCAATGCTACTTTATAATGTATCATCTTAGTGGAATGCATTTGATAGCTCAGCCAACCAATCAATAAACACTTACAAAACACCTGCTGTGTGCTAAGCATGGTGCTAAATGTGAAGGCACTTTGGGAAAACAAAGGCAAAAGCTATAAAGTCTGCATCCTCAAATATCTTACATCAAATGGAAGAGGCAATGTATGTGTAGGTATAGTTATATAACATAGTTATATATAGAGAGAGCTATATAATATGGGTATATAAAAGCATTATGTATAAAAGCATACATATAAAAGACACAAGTATACATATATATAAAGATACAAGTAAATACATATAAAGATATAAGTATATATATGAATATATATAATAAAACTAAAATACTGTACAACACAACCTTAGAGGAGAAGGAAATATTAAGAAATTCAACCTATAGAAGGCGCTGCATGAGCCGAGTCTGGAAGATAAACAGGATTTCAGAAAGTAGAGATGAGGAGTGAGAACAATGCCTGAAATGGCATTGGGATTTTCCGGTGCAAAGTAATGGAGATGGGAGACATATCATGGCTATGTGAGGCTACGTGAGGAACAATTTGCCCAGTATGGACCATAGACATAGTAGAGGGGAATAATATGCAGATAGACTTAAAAGATAGGAAGGAGTCAAGTTGGAAAAGTGGAAAAAGACTTTAAATGATAAAGTATTTTGTATCTGATCTTCGCAATAAGAGAGAGCCACTGCAATTTATTGAGTGGGGGAGGAGAATGACAGGATCAGACTGACCTACGTAGAGAATGGATTGGAGTGGGGAGAGATGAAGCAGAGAGACCAAATAGGAGGCTGTTGTAATGGTAAAGTAAGAAGTGATAAAAATTTAGTTAGGTCAGTGATTATGTGACTGGAAGAAAGGACACATTCTTGAGACGTTTTGGGGTTAGAAATGACAGGATTGGATGACTTGATTAGATATGAGGTGAGTGAGAATAAAGAGATGAGAAAGCTAGGCTTGTGAATGTGGAAGGCTAGAAAGATGAAAGTATCCTCAATACTATAGTGAAGTTTGGGAGAGGGGTGGGTTTAAGGGGGTGGAAGACAGACATGTTAAATATGAAATAACTCTGGGAAATCCAGTATGGCACTGGAGTTCAGGAGAGAGTCTAGGGCAAGATATACATCTTGGAATTATCTACAGTGATAGTAATTGAGACCATGGGAACTGTCTAGAGAAAACTGACCCAAGATCTTGTCTACAACTGTTCTTCCTAGCAAAAAAAAAAAAAAAAAAAAATATATATATATATATATATATATATATATATATACACACACACATATACACATATATATCACACACTATATATATGTATATATATCTTCATTCATTCATTCATACATACATACACACATATCTATATCTACATTTATCTATTTCATACAATATATGGGGTGCTCAGGGAGGAGTAATATCTTTGGTATGGAAGGCTTGTCGTGCCCTAGCCTTCTAGGGCAGCTCTCCAGCCTCTGACCCTCACCTGACACCCAGCTCTCACTTGTGGCTCCCAGGAGCTGCTAGCATGCAGCAGCGGCCACACCCCGGGCAATGGCTTCGACAGGCTGGCTAAACCTTGTGAGGGTAGCCATCGGGTCGTCAATCCCTGGTGAACCAGGGCTTTGCTCACCCAGCATGTGAAGACTGCTTTGGTGGAACAGGCAGAAGAAACTAACAAGAAGGTTCAACGGCTGAGATGGCGACGCAGCAAAGCACTATGGAGTGCTTAGGGTGTGTTGGAGCACAAAAGACAACATGGCCATCCAATGCAGCTGAGAAAGTCTCCAGGTGTAATGATTTTTCGTGCCATTGGACCCAGGCTTCCAACACCGAGAAAGTGGGACTGTCTCTGTGCATCGACTTTTCCACTTAAATCTCTTTCACGCACAAGTATCTTGGTGCACACTGGCATTACACCAAAGCAACTAGAACTCACTGCCTCTGACAGAAGCAGCTGGCAAACCCACATCAACCATGCCGCCACCACCTTTGAAGATGAACGACGTTGATGTCTTGCCGCTGCGCATGAACGCTGACACCAGGCCACAACCGCACCTCCCGTAACAACTGGTGTCCCATGCCCCATGTGCCACAAACTCTGCGCCTCAGTCTTTGGACTTCAAAGTCACATGAGGGTACATCAATATATGAAAACGCACAAAGACAATTGTCATTCTCAGTCACCGAGAGACTACCACTACAATAGAGGAGCTTGGAGAGTTGGAATTGCCAAAAAGTTTTTAATGGAATGTGAAATTCTGGAGTTCTTGGATTCCTAGAGTTAACACTCCCTCCAGTCATCCCTCTGGCCTTATAGATGTCCTAATTGCCAACTTTCCTGGCCTCTGAGGTATCTGCTGAAGAATGTACCCAACCAACCTTAGAAGATTTTCAAAGAAGGATATGGCCATAAGAGCAGGGACAGCTGCTAAGCTGCTGGAATGGAGTCTTCTCAAAGTTAGGGATTCTTTCATTCTTATTTTTTTTTCCCAGCCCCTGGTCCAACACCTGTTATCTCATAGGTGCTTAATATAATTTTTTGACTGATTGAAATAATAGATTATTGGAGTACTAAGTTAAATTATTTGTATATATCATATGCCCCTTGCTAGGCAATAAGCTTTATTGTGAAGATTGGGTTTAGCTATTTCCTTATTGTAACAATGAAGATACTTAGTTTAACAAAATCAGGAATGTCTTGGGAACTCTAAATTACTCCACCCTATTTAGACCGTACTTTAGGGGAAGATAAAGTTGTAATCTCCTGATTGAACAATGAAGGTACTTAACTCTTACCTTATAGTGAAGCTAGAACTTTAAGCTAAGTCTATTTTAAGATCCTAATACAAAAAGGTGTTAAGTAACTATAAAGGTTAAATTAATCACAAAAAGGTCAAATAACTAACAAAAGGTGAACTTAACAAAGAAGTGTTGAGTAACTCTAAAGATATAATCTAATCAAAGGAGATGAGAACTAAACAATGGGCATTTAGAGTAGGGGACACAAGGTTGAAAGGTCTATATATTGGTTCATTTCCTCTCTCCAGTACCTTTTGGCAGCGGAGAATTGGCTGGTGCTAGCATGCTGGGCCTTTTGGCATCTTGGCATGGCTATAAGCTATTTTCCAGTTCAGTGGTGAGTTTCTAGCTGAGTTTTCCTCTTTTACTTTCCAACTTTATTCTCTTAGAAGCCTCTAATCTTCTTCAGAGACCTAGAGGCGGGAATTTTAAAACACCCTCCCCCCCCCCCCCCCTCCGGCACAGGTCAGGCAGGAGAAATCCTATATCCTCTTCCCTCCTCCTTAAATTCTTTCCCTCTATATTAATTAAATCATCATAAATTTCCAGACTGACTTGGGTATTTTATTTGGGATTTTCCCTGGCGACCAATTAAATCTAGATTTTAAGTCACAACCCTAAAATTATCTTCATATTATGTAGTTAAGGATCCCATTGTATTTATAGGGAAGGGGGAGATCCAGGGAGCTAAGATGGAGGTGTAGTAGCAGAAGCCTTCTGAATCTCCTTCCAACCAATCATTAAAACGCTTCTCAAAAGGACAGAAATCAAAATCAGATGAGTAAAAGGGCTCTCCCACTGGACACAGCCTTAAAGGTAGGCAGTATTTGGTGATTCCCATGCGAAGGAAATTAAACTGCCTTATCAAAGCACAAGCTCATAATCTCTCCCCCATACCACATACTGCACCAGCAAGGGCTGGGGCAATCTCTAAATTCTTGGTTGCTGACTGAAAGCACCACAGACCTACCCCTAAGGGCAGTGCAAGGCCTTGACAGTGAGATTTGAGACCAGAGACTGAAAAACATGGAGCCTACTCAGCAGAGTGCAAAACTTGGGCAGAAACAAGGCTGGACGCAGCTGAGGTATCAGGGACTGAAAAGACAGCCTCGGGGCAAAATGTTTTAAAGCACTCTACACAAAGAACATCATATTACCCGCTCTCATTTTGGCTTCTGACTGGGAAGGGAAGATACCAGCAAGGCAAAGCCCTGTAAGACAGAAGCTAAGAAAGCAATTAACATGCAGGAACCCCATTCCACTAGTGACAAAAGGAATAAGCAGCAGCAAAAAAGCTCTTGACTCTAGATAATTTCTATGGAGAAAAAAGAGCAAAATACAGAAGCAATAGAAGAGAGTGACAAACAAGTAAACATATCCAAACTTTCAAAAAAAAAACAACGGAAATTGGTCACCAGCTCTTGAACTCAAAAGGAAGTTCAAGAATCAAGTAAGAAAGATAGAAGAAAAATGGGAAGAAAAGTGGGAAAAAGAAATGAAATTAATACAAAAAAGAAAATAACAGCTTAAAAGACAAAATTGCCCATATGGAAAAGGAGACACAGAAATCAAATTAAGTAATAAGCAAATTAGAGACCAGAGTTGACCTGTTGGAAGCCATGAAAAGCAGGATAGACCAAACCAAAAAGGAAAATCAAAAGATCATAGCTGAAAATCAGTCTTTAAAGACTCAAATTGGGCAAGTAGATGCTAATGATCTCATGAGATAGCAAGAATTAATAAAGCAAAATCAAAAGAATGAAAAACAGAAGGAAACATGAAACATCTAATTGAAAAGACAATTAACCTGGAAAACAGATCTAGGAGAGACAATTTGAGAATTATTGGTCTACTGGAAAGCCTGGAACAAAATAAAAGCCTTGATATCATATTACAAGAAATTATCCCACAAATTACCCTGATATTCTTGAACAAGTGGGAAAAATAGACACTGAAAGAATCCATAGATCACCCACTACATTAAATCCCCAAAAGTCAACCCCCAGGAATGTTATAGCCAAATTCAAGAGTTTCCAGACCAAGGAGAAAATATTGCAAGTGGTCAGAAAGAGACAATTCAGATATTAAGGAGCCCCAGTCAGGATCATACATGATCTGGCAGACTCCACACTAAAGGACCACAAGGCTTGGAATATGATATTCAGGAATGCAAGAGAATTGGGTCTACAACAAAGAATCACCTACCCATCAAAACAGACTATATACAGGGGAAAGTATAGGGATTTGACAAAATAGAAGATTTCCAAGCATTCCAAAAGAAAAGACCAGAACTAAATGGAAAATTTTATGTCCAAATAAAAAATTCAAGAGAATCATAAAAAAGTAAATAAGAAAGGGGAGAAAAATTTAAAGGCTTTAGTAAGGTCAAATTTATTATATTCCTATATGGAAAAATGAAATCTGTAATTCTTAAAAATTGTTTTCATTATCATAGTAGATAGAAGAATTTTCCATAGGCAGAAGTTGTGGTATTAAGTTGTTCAAGATGATACATATAGTGTGAATTTTAGATTTACTCCACCCTGCTTAGTCTTTAGAATTTTAGCAAGCATGAATGTATACACCCCCACTTAAGGATTAACTGTGAGAGAGGATGATATATGACCCACGTGTGCTAACAAGTAACAAATCAGAAACAACTAACTGACCCCCTAGACTGTCCTAAACCAAGTTTAAGCCACCATTGGTACATGTGAGACACAGGAAGTGATGTAAATAACTGCCTTTATATTTTGCATCACTTCCTGTGAGAGGACCTTTTTTGTGGACTTTGGCAGTGGAACTTGACTTGGGGGTGTGTGGGACCTCAGCCTGCTTCCCTTAGGCAAACATGTGGTGAGTGATAAGGCTGACTCCCCTTTCCTTTGACCTTTCTGAAGGCACCAACATCCAAGGAGGCCTCTCATCTTGGAGAAGGCCTCATGACTGGAAGCCACGCTAGATTTTATCTCCTAGGAAAGCCCCTTTGTTGAGGCCTCTGAACTCCCCCTGGCTCAGGCCAGTCCAGAGCAGAATTTCCCCTTTCTCTCTCACCCTCATTCATAAATTCTTCCTTCTATTGTAAATAAACCACCATAAAATTCCATTCTGATGAGTATTTCATTGGGATTTAGAATTAAATCCCTGCTGACCATTAAAATTATATTTGGTCTCAACTCTAAAATTTACCCTTAACAGTCAGGAAGAGGGAGAAGAGTATTCCCAATCAGCTCTTAATTGATATTTGTTGAATGAATGACAAAAGAAGTCTTGGGCAAGGAAGATGTCATATATCTACTTCTACAGAGGTAAGAATTCCAAAACTATGCATTTGCAGAAATGAATTCAAATACAATATAGAAAACCTCAAAAATAAGTCCTGGTGTTAGGGCCAGACCTTCATGGGTACAGTTCAAGGTTTCTCCCTCATAGCTTAAACTCAGGGATTAATAATCTTGTTCTCACCTTCAGCAATCTCTGATAGGCTATGGAATAGTGGTTGACAACTGACTTCAGAGCCAGGGCAGTCTGACTTTAAATCTTACCTCTATGATGTAGATAAACTGTGAGATCCTGGGCAGTCACTTAAAAGCTCACAGTATTACAGGCAATTAGCTCTAAACCTATAGATTGCAGAACAATGATCTATTCTATTTTTATTAAGAGATTTTCTAATCAGGGAACATCTTTCATCAAAGAAGTCACAAATTCATACACAAACGAACCACTGCTATCAACAAAATCCTCACCCTTCACATTTGCCATCACAGACTCTGCTTGTTGAGGTGGGGGAAGGAGTAAGCATTTACTAAGTTCCTACTTTGTGTCAAGCATAATGCTAAGGGTTTAAAAAATATTATCTTATTTGATCTTCACAACAACAACCTAGGAGGTAGTGCTACTATTTTGCGGAAAAGAAACTGAGGCAGACAGCAGTTAAATGACTTGCCCAGGGTCACACAGCTAAGATGTATCTGAGACTGGATTTAAACTCAATTCTTCCTGACTCCAGGTCCAGCACTCCCTCCACTGCTCCCACTTAGCCACCTACTTAGTCTCCTTGTCCTTAGTGGAATTACAATCCTTGTCCTTTAGGAGACTTTTACTTTTATTTGAGATTTACTTGTGTTAATTCATCCTTCCTCTCAAAACAACCATCAAACCATGCTTTAGTTTAGGTCCCTGTGCTCAAGTGCCTTAGAAATAAAACTATCAAAGGTTTCTTCTAATCAACACTGTGAAATATCAACCTGGCCCCTGTCTAGAGCCTTAAGGAAGGCTGGTGTTTAAATACTGCTGTGGTCCTTTCAGAATTTCTGAAAGGCTTTTTTTTGTTCTTTCTTCTTTCAAAAATGTCATCCTGACACATCTGTCTGCCTGGAACTCCACCTAAGAGGATAGCCTGTCCTCACCATAGCTGGGGCCATTAACAGAGTGAGTGGGTTTCAATACACTCAGGTATCCTTATTAATCATCATAGCATTTATGCTTTGGGATTCCAATGCAGTTAAATACCATGGATTACTAAGGACCTGAATTAGACATTAGCAAGTATTCCTGCTGATTAAAACTCACTTATTTAGACTTTAGCAATGGCAAATGTATCCAGCCCTGGAGGACTGTCACAGTGCTAGAAATGACATATTATGCTTCATTTTACCCAGCAACATTCAGAGACTGGAGCGGGGAGGTGGTGGGGTGAGGAAAGACAGCTAAGGTACAGAGCAAAGTTTGGGATTCTTTTTTTAAATGGGGGAGATAGGAGAAGGTTTTTTAAGTTGCATTAAGAAAATGGCAAACCTCTCAGAGAGAGAGAGCTATAAAGCTTCTTCAAATATAGCCATCTGCCAAGAGCTATTTATCATGGTTTGATAGAAGATTCCTATATCTCATCTTACTGGACTGTGAAGGCTGATTATTAAGTGTAATTACAGACATGGGCCTGAAATAATATTTTATTACATAGTACTCCATTGTCTATGGGTTAACACAGCAAGAAGGGTGAGCCAGCTGTCTTAAAATGAAATGCTCCAAAGGGATATCCTTCTGTGGACACTAAGTGAGTCTCAAAATATATGGCTATCCAGAAGAGAATGGCTAGGTCTGACCCACATCTCCCTTTCCATCCACTAGGGACACCTGAAAGTTATCACTACCCCCTCCACCTTGGCCCCAGAAAATAGACAGCATTCCTCTACAAGCTTATATGATGTCATCCAGGGAGCCTTAAAGTCTGTAAAAGGCTGTGGTTATGCTATTTCTGCAAAACAATGTGCCATTTCCTTGTCATCCTAATGGACCCATTTATTCTTTCCAATATAGCAAATGATAAGAGTACTATAGTTGAAATAAAGAAGAATTGGTGGTTTGAAGAAGCTATCTCCATCACTATCTGTGGTAAGAGAAGCCACAGAACATAAATAGAAGTTATGGTCAAAGAACTGTAGGGATATTTGTCAGAACTACTTGAACCTTAAAAAAAAAGCATGGATTGGATTTTTTAGTCCACTAATCTACTATCCTTTGCTATGTCTGTCCTAATACATACACACAGATGTTAAGTTTGACATCTGTGGATAAGGGCAGAAACACAAATCCCTACTTCATAATTAATAGGCTTGAGCATCAGAGACGAACCTCCTTTTTATCTCCTGGAGCTGGGAACGACTTTGTAGTAGTTACTCCAGAGGGTATAAATCCTTCTAGGTTGTTCCTTGGCTCTGCTGTGTAAATTCATACCGAAATGAACACATGGAAAATCAAGGCTGTGAAAGGACCTAAGAAACTGTGGTTCAGCCACTTCATTTTTCAGAGGAGAAAATAACCTTAAAGGTGAAGATTTGCTGCACAGACAGTGGGTAGAAGAGAGAGGATTGGAATCTACTTTTCCAAATGCCCAGTCTAATGCTTTGTTCCTCAACATGCTGAACTCAAATAGACTACTGTTCATAATCTTTGGCCAAAATATTCAAAGAGGTTAAGGACAGAAAGATAGGTTCTAGATATGCCAAAATATTTGTTGTTTTTGTACAGTCATTTCAGTCCTCTCTGTCTCTCCATGATCCCATTTTGGATTTTCTTGGCAAAGATACTGGAGTGGTTTGCCATTTTCTTCTCCTACTCATTTAATAGATGAGAAATTGAAACAAATACAGTGAAATGACTTGACCAGGGTCAAATCTGTCCTTCTTTTAGAGCCCTTCCCACTACCCTCCCTCTTTCTCTCCAGTCTTTTTCCTCTAAAATTACTTTCCATTTATATGGTATATGTCTCATTATACATACTTATTTGCATGGTGCCCCCCCCATTAAAAATTGAGCTCCTTGAGAAAAGGGACTATGATTTTTACTTTCTTTGTATCACTAGGGCTTAGCCCAATGTATTGTACATAGAAAGTGCTTCATAAATACTAATTGACTGATTGCTCCATAAGTGATAAATATGAAGAATTCAGAGAAGCATGGGGAGACCTAGAAGAACTGATGTAGAAATATAAACAGAAACACAGAAGGAAAGCATACAATGTCCACAACAGGGTAGGCATGAAAAACAATAACAACAAAAATGACACTGATTTCTGCCCCAATTTAACGACCAAGCTTGTCCTTAAGAAAATATATCTCCCTGCTCACTGGAGAGATGGAGTACTATGGATGTAGAAAACTCCATATATACCTTTAATGTGCTGGTTAGTTTTGTTGAACTGCTTTCTCCTCTTCCTCCTCCCTCCTTCTCCTCCTCCTCCTCCTTCTTCTCTCTCTCTCTCTCTCTCTCTCTCTCTCTCTCTCTCTCTCTCTCTCTCTCTCTCTCTCTCTCTCTCTCTCTCTCTTTCTTTCTGTCTCCCTCTTCCTCTCTTCCTCTCTCTCTCTGTTTTTATTTTTTGTCAAATAGGTTAACTTGGGGTATTTAGGTGGTTCAGTGGATTGAGAGCTAGGCCTGGGGATGGAAGGTCTTGAGTCCAAACATAGCCTTAGACACTTCCTAGTTATGTGATCCTGAGCAAGTCACTTATTCTCAATTGCCTAGCCTTTACTGCTTTTCTGCCTTAGAAGTAATACTTAATGTCAATTCTAAGAAAGAAGATAAGGGTTTAAAATGAAAAAAAAAATGAGGCAACTTGCTGGGAAGGAGAACATAGAGAGATATATGTGGAAATAAAAATAATTTAACAAGAAAATGCATAATGACATTTTTAAAAGTAAAAAGAGAAATAAGATTTATATATCCATCCATGGTGAGTCATTTCCAAATTTCTCATTTAACAACCTTGAAAATGTACTTTGCAGGGAAAACTAAACCAATATTGGGTAAAATCTACAAGATTGAGAACATCCACATATGACAATTATATCTACAATCACTCAAAAAAACCCAAATCAAATCAACAGAAATGGAATCAAAAGTAAAAGAACTAAATTATAGATAACAAAATATTCATAAAACTATACCTCATCTCATGAATGTGCGTGCAGTGTATGTATGCCAGGATTCCTTTAGCCATTGGTGATATTCAGCATATTGCAATTGAGTGCAATTACAGTTAGCTATAATTAAGAACAATTACAGCTTTTATTTCTCTACTTGTTCTTTAAAAGCACATTTGTAATAAAACTTTTTTTTAAAAAGGTGAAGAATATAATTATACATCCTTATAACATCTCAAATAATTAGTTTGACTAAAGTTTCTTCTGGAACAATTTTCATTTTAACTGTCAGATCTGCCATTTATACTCAATGGAACATACTTTAAAAAAATTCTATAATTAACCTTTTTCACCCCATATAGCTGTATAGGAATTATTGGAACAAATTGAAGGTTTCAGTACTTAAATGCTCTAGGGAGGGCTGTAAGCGTTTTAAAAACAGACTTTTTTTTTTTTGCTGTTTGTTATTCTCTGGGTATTTTTTCCCTTTAATTTAAAAAAAAAATCACATCCCTGGGCTTTGTTGTCTTGCTTGGTTTATTTTTATCAAGTTATTTTCACATTAAAATGTACCTATCAAGTGCATCACAGAATATTTTTCTATCAGTTTATGTGAATTTTATTGCAATGCACCTCCTTTGTAGAACATTTTTTGATACTATGTAGGAAATGTATTAACAGAACTTAAAATTGAAATCTGAAAAATTTCTTGATAGGGACCAATCTACCTTTATATTCAGTACAGCAGAGAGCACCCAATCAATATACCTAAATAATCAGAATATCTAACTGGACTGAAAAAGTATGATTTGCCCAAAAGTCCCATTCTAATTAGAGTCAGCCAATTTTCATTCCCCTCTTCATTCTGCTTCTGACTTTTCTAATTGTGATATCATGCCTTCATTGTTAAAAACCTTTCCTTCCCTTCCCCAGCTCCCTAAACCATTTCCTTACATCTATCTTTTGCATCTTTCACTAGAATGGAAGCTCATGAAGGGCAGGGGATAGCTTTGTTTTTGTTGTTTACTTATCCCTAGTGCTTAACAGTGTCTGGCACATGATAAGCATGTTAAAAATGTTTTGTCGCTTAGCTTAGTCATCCAAGGCTGAGCTTCACTACATTTGGGTGCATTACTTGGATTTTTTTTGTTTGGTTGTTTTAGTGGTGTCCAACTCTTCCTGATGGCATTTGAATTTGTCTTGGCAAAAACACTGGAATGACTTGCCATTTCCTTGTCCAGCTTATTTTGTTATTGTTAAGTTGTTTCACTCATGTCTGACTCTCTCTGACCCCATTTGAGGTTTTCTTGGCAGAGATACTAAAGTGGCTTACCATTTCCTTCGGATGAAACTGGGGCAAACAAGGTTAAGAGACTTGCCCAGGGTCACACAGATAGCCAGATTTAAATTCAGGAAGATGGGTCTTTCTGACTTAAGGCCCAGCACTCTAACCATTGGGCCACTTTGCTACCCCAATTAATTGGATATATAAATCCTTATTTCAAGACCACTTGGAAATCCCACTTGATTCTGCATCACAGAATTTTAGAGTTTTGTAAGATCTTAGTAGTCAAGTCCCTAAAAAAGAATCCCAACAACAAAACATCCTCTAACTGGATATTCAGGCTCTGCTTGAAAATATACAAGGAAGGGGAACATACTAACTTTTTCTATGGCAGCCCATTCCACTTTTGCATAGCTTGGAGAATCAGGACATTTCCCCCTTACATCAAGCCTAAATTTGTTACTGTGCAGCTTCTACTCATTGCTACCAGTTCTTTCTTATGGGACCAAACAAAGCAAATTTAAATTTAACTACTGGATCTTTTAATTACTGGAAAGCAACTATTAGGCACTTTCTCTGTTTTCTTTTCCCCAGGCTAAATAGCCTCAGTTTCTTCAACCAGTATTCATGTGGCACAGATTCAAAACCTTTCAGCATCCTATCCTCCATTCTCGGGAGCAGTGATGCTAAACTCAAATAGAAATGGGTCCCTGCAGGCCGCATAACCATTTAAAAAGCAACAACTACAAACTAACAACAACTATGTCATATTGTATTTCTATTTATTTTGTTGAGCATTTTCCAATTACATTTTAATCTGGTCCCAGAGTTTTGTCTCTTGTCCTTCTGGAATAATTGTGCCAAGAACTGAACAAAATACTTCAGATGTGGTCTGACCACAGCAGAGATGACCATTCTGTCAACCCTGAAGAAGTAATAGTCTTAATTCAGTCCCAGATCACATTCATTTCATTGTGTTTGTTTTGGCTGACACATCATACTGCTGACTCATAGTGAACTTACCACTCACCAAACCCTCAAGACCAACAATTCCTTAGCTACATATTCTCCATCTTATACTTGTCAAACTGATTTTTGAACCCAGTTTTTGGACTTTGCATTTCACTCTTTAAATTTAATCTTCAGTTCATCCCCCAAGTGCTTAACTTGCAAAGACCTTTTTATAATCCTGGCTCTATCATCCAGTGTATTAACATTCCCTCCAAAATTTATATAACCTGTAAATTGGATATACATACATACATAAATACATATAAAACAGTACATGGTGAAACATGGATTCCTGGGACACCTCCTAGAGACCTCCTTCAGAGCTGACACCAAACTATTAATTTTTTGTCTTTAAATTAAATCATTCAACCAGGTGTGAATTCCAATATTTATATATAATTGTGACCCTGGGCAAGCCAGTTTGCCTCAGTTTCATCACCTGTCAAATGATCTAGAAAAGGAAATGGCAAACCACTCCAGTATCTTTGCCAAGAAAATTCAAAAAAGGGTCACAAAGGGTAGCTACAACAACTAGCCCACATCTCTTTATCTTTCCTTGTAGGACAAATAACTTTCTTCTTTGGAGCATTCAGCTCACTTTTTTTTTTCATTAGAAAGAGACTCAAATTATTTTGTTTTTGTTTTTAACCCTAAATGTAGAAGAGTCATTCTCTTCCTCCTCTGTGTGACATTTTCCCAATCTTGGATCCCATGATGAGTTCAAGTTTCTCCAATATCTTCTCTTCTTTTTTTTTTCCATATTGAAGCTTCTCTCCTGTTTGCTTTTGTTTTTAAAGGCTTTATGTTCTTGGTCCCTCATAACCTGACGTTCAAAGACATGTTCCTCAAACCTTATTAATATCTTTTCACATAGGGAAAACAGTTGGCATTTGGTACAGACGACCAAGTGGGTCACAATGATTTTTTCAGCCTTGGTGACTCTGTAAGACCATTTATTCAGTCATATAGTGGTTGTGATTTGGGCTGGTAGAGGGACTACTTTTACTAATACAATAACTGTTGTTTGGAGTATATCTTGTTTGCCTTAGAAGTAATTTAAAATAATAAAAGAAAACCTAAATTGCCCTTACAACAGGCAAAGATCCGAGATATGAATCTGCAATCTAATTCACAGGGAAGGGAAAGAAAAGGGAATAAGCATTTATTAAATGCCAACTCTATGCCAAACACTGTGCTAAGTGCTTAACAAATATTATCTCATTTGATAGGATATGGACTAAATTAAAACTCTCCAGGAAGGAATAAGATGAATAGATCTATAATTTAATAAAACTACCAAATGTTACAATCATTAAAAAAAAACCCTGAAGAATAAGTGCACTATTATTTGAAGTGGGAAAATGGAAAGTAATCACTTTCACAGTTCAACAACTGGGCAAGTTAGTTTGTTCCCCAAAAGCAGCCACTTCAAGAGTTCAAGGACTCTAAAACTATAATATCCTTTTAATGTCCTCATATATTAAAATAATCTTTGGGTGCAATTTTTAGGGGGTCAGTATAATGCAGCGAACAGAAAATGAACTGGAAGTCAGGATACCAGAGCTCTTGTCATACAAATCATTTAACTTCTTTAGCCTCAGTTTCCTCATCTCTAAAATTTAGACTATGTAGACTTTAAAGATCCTTCCTGATCTAAAATCCCAAAATTCTAATGCTATCGATTATTAAATGAAATGAAGTATAAACAAACATAGCTAGAACAAAAAAATATATATAAACAAATCTGACTAGAATTCCATGATTAAGAAAAAGGGAAAACAGAGCTCTTGAACCAATAGCCTAACTGGGTTATGGGATTTGATGACAATTTCATGGTTCTTATAAGATGTTATAGGCACTGGATAAATAAAAGAGCTAATGTTATATAGAGGGCAGTTAAATGGCACATTGGATACATTGCCAGGCTTGGGGTCAGTAAATTCTCATCTTCCTGAGCTCAAAAATGGCCTCAGACACTAGCTGGGTAATCTTGGGCAAGTTGCCTAACCCTGTTTGCCTCAGTTTCCTCCTCTATAAAATGGACTGGAGAAGGAAATGGCAAACTTATCTAGTATCTCTGCCAAGAAAATCCAAATGGGGTCATGAACTGCAAAACAAAAACAAAAAAAAAAAACAAAAAAAAAACTTAGTCTATTAACAATAAAATGAAGAGGTGGCACCAAATGATCCCTTCAGTTTCTTCCAACTCATTGGACCCTGGATCTAGAGCCGGAGGGGTCTTAGAGGCCATCCTTGGCCACCTAAGGCCATCCTAAGGCCACCCCATCAGTTAATAGATGAGGAGACTGAAATGAGGGGCAGGGGACAAAGGAGTCTATCTAGTAAATGGTGAAACACAGGGCTGACGTAAAGGGGGAAATGCCGCTGATCCTGGCTTCTGGTCATTGTCCTTTCTCTTGTACAATACTGACTACCCCGGCACATTCGCCCCAAAGACCATGCGGGTGTGTGTTGTGATGGGACTGCAGAGAGGATACATGGGACAGACACATAGGTCCTTCGTTCCACTGGAGACATGGAACATGTGGCCCCCAGCAGTAGCTGGCCTGCAACGCTCTCCTGTTCCTTAGGTCAAACCAGAGACAAAAGGACTTCCTATGGGACTGTAATTTAATAATGTAGGGGGAAAAAGAAAGAAAATGAAACCTACAAAGCCATGTGACTTATTTCCAAGCGCTCGCAGGGGCCCTCAGGTCCTCTCTACAGCTGGCTTCTCTTGGATTTGGACACCTTGCTTTCTGTACAAATGGGATTATCGTATGGTCTTCCTCATCTAGTCCAAAGAGAAGAATCTAAACCATCAGTTCTGATTTCCAAACTCCCCTTGTGCCAAAGTCTGTTTGCAATCTCCCATCTGCGTACCCCCCAGACTCCCACATGCTGCTGCTGTTCTCCCAGTAAAGGTGACGAGAGATCGGGCTCCGAGGCTCAATCCACAGCCTGTGGGGACTCCAGGGGGTAAAGATGTCCCTGGAAAAGCAGCTGTGCAGCCAAGTTCCCTGCGGACTTTGTACAGACCACTTCCAATCACGGCTCGTGCAAGCATGGGGGGAATGGCCATCGCCATTCACTCTTATGAGGGCCAGTCAGGACCCTCCTGGTAAGTTCTCAAATTCCCCCTGCCCACTCTGAAATTGTCAGGAGGAGCCGTCCTGGACCTGTGCACTCTCAGGGGATGGCCCCATTGGATAACCGGAGGGAGGGGAAGGCGGCAGGAAGACTTTGCAAAGTTTGTGGCTGCCATTTTCAGCTGTTAGATGGGGACAGACTGTGTTGTCCCTGGCCTCCTGACCCAGCAGCCCAGGGGGCAAGGAATGGCCTAGGAATGAGGAGGGCCAAGTCTCTTGTAGAGCCCAGCCTGGGGATGCTAGCTGACCCCAGGCACTCCTCTCTCCCACATCCTTGCCTCCCCCGTGCCCCATTTCTTATCTCTGGGTTTCCTCTTATTGCTGGCTGCCTGCATAGAATGAGTGGCTCACACCACATCCTGAGAGTTGGTCTCATTTCTCCCAGAAGTGGAAAGCCCCCTCCCTAATGCTCTTCCTCTCCACTTCCTGTAAACTAGCCTAAACTAGGGGGAGGAGGGAAGGCCATGAATGAAGCTCAGTGTTCTAGCAATCTCTGGCCACAGCCAGAACGAACCCTGCTACCTTTCCAGGAGGTATAGTTGTAGGAGAAGGTCAGAGCTCCTTCCCTAGAGGGCTCCCCAGCTCCATACAAGAACTTGGCTCTAGCTTCTCTGAATAGAGATGGTGCTATTCTCCCTATGGAGAGCTAGTGTAGGAACAGAAACCTAGCCCAGTCACCGAGTGCAAAATTAGGTTGATTCCTAGGTTGTCATAAGGGTGATAGTTTTAGGGCTTGGAAGGACCTCCTCTGAGGCTATTTGGTCCAACCCTCCTATTTTACAGATGAGTAAACTGAGGCCTGAGGAGGGTAAAAGATTTGCCCAAGATGACACGAGTACTGAACCTCAGAGGTGGGCTTGGAACACACTTCCTCTGACTCCAGAGCTGGCACCTTTATGCTGTCTTCTTCACAAGCATAAGTCTCATTTTTACCATCAAGGATCTGAACTAAAGCCTTTTTGACACCAAGTTCAGCACCATACATTCCATCAGACTTCCTCCTCTCTGACTGAGTAGTATGGTTGAGAATCCTTCCTCATCCCCTGCCACAGCAGGACCTATATTTCTATATTTCATGTGTCACTAATTTTGACTTCCCAAATCACATTTTAAATATGTCTAAAAGAAGTAGTATGAAGGTGATTCCTTTTATGAAGCAACATTTTTTTTCTCAGATTCCTAAGCATTCTTTACAAATATTATCTCCTTTGGTCTTTATGACAGCTCTGGAAGATATATAATACAATATAGTATAATATAACATAACATCATAATATAATATAGCATACCATGACATATAATATATAGACTAGAAAGAATATGTATTATCCCTATTTAACAAGTGGGTAAATTGAGGCAAACAGAAGTTAAGTAATTTGCCCAGGCTCAGACAGCTGGTAAGTGTCTGAGGTTAGATTTGAAAGGAGGTCTTCTTTACTCCAAGTCCAAGGTCCTATCCACTGTGCCACCAGCTGTCAAGGCCACACGAGTAGTAAATACCCAAGGCCTCTTGTAACCTGGGTGGAGTGTGTCCTTTTTAAAGCAAGGAAGGAGGAATCATGTTTTTCCTCCCCAAAGCTCTTTAGTCAATTCCACCTTCCCCTCTTCCCTTGAAAACACACAGAACTGAGTTGTCTTTAGAATCTTACATGGATGTTGCAGGCTGGAATCCAGGGTCACATTCCAAATCCAGAACAATATTCTTGTAGCTGTCACCCTCTGTTCCCTCTCCTATTTGCCTTCTTAATTCTTATAGCCTCATAATAGAGACTTTATTTAATAAATAATAGAGACTTTAATTAAAAAATTAAAGACTAGGGAAAAAGAGACAACCCTTAGGTTGACACAAGAATACATGATGAAGAAAGGCTTGGAGAGAAGGTGGCATACCTGAGAAGAACCTAGAAGAATGGAAAGGATTACTGGAGGAATGAAGAGAGGGTCTGGATTCTAGAGAGAGTGCATATCATGGGCAAAGGGCAGCTCAGTGACCTGCTGACAGAATGCTGTGCCTGGAGACAGGAAGATTCTTCTTGAGTTCAAATCTGGCTTAATTGGATGACCTTGGGAAAGTCACTTAATCCTGTGTGTCTCAGTTTCCTCATCTGTAAAATGAGCTGGAGAAGGAAATAGCAAACCACTCTAGCATCTCTACCAAGAAAATCCAACTGCGATTATGAAGAGTCAGACACTACTGGAAAAATGACTAAATGCAAAAAGGCACAGGGAAGGGAGAGACTAGGTAGAGATTAGGGAGTACTAATAGCACAATTTGCTTACAACAAAGTGATTTTCCTTCTGCTAAGTTCTGACTGTCATTCATAGTCTAATCCATCTCTGTTGCCAATAGGGAGAAATATAAACTCCTCTATTTAGCTTTTCAAGTCCTTCCCAACTTGGCCTTCATGCTATCTTTCCAAATTTGTTGTACATTACTCTCCCTCCCATACTCTGTGATCTGGGCCAATTGGCCTTCTCACTATTCCAACTGCCATCCCTCATGCCTAGAATGCCTTCCCTCCTTCCCTCTGCTCAAAGAGAATTCTCTTCCTTCAACAAAGCTCATAGGCTATTGCCTATATGAACTCTTTTCTGATCCCTCCAATGACTGTGTCACCTTCTCAACTACCTCATGCCTTTGTATTTATTCTTTACTTTTTCTTTACTTTACCGTCTCTTTTTCACTAGTCTTTCATTTGATCTCATCTCTATTATTTTACTTTACTTTTCTGGATATACTTATGTACCTGTTCTTCCCCTAACTCTCCTTAAATTAGAAGGGACATTTCCTAAGACTAGGGATTATTATTTTTTTAATTTTTAATTTTTTTCCATGGTTACATGATTTACATTTTCTCCCTCTCCTCATCCCTCATTCCCAGAGTTGACAAGCAATTCCACTGGGTTATATATATATATATATATATATATATATATGTATATATATATATATGCATATGCATATAATCACTAGAACCCATATCCATATTATTCATTTTTGTAAAAGAGCAATCCTTTAAAACCAAAACCTTAAATCCCATACCCATATAAACTAGTGATACATCATGTTTTCTTTTATATTTCTACTCCCAAAGTTCTTTCTCTAGATGTAGATCACATTCTTTCTCCTAAGTCAATAGGGATTATTTTAATCATTGTATATGTACCCTCAGTACTATAAGGGGTAGAAATAGTGAGGAGTTTATATAAAAAGTTGGACTGGATTATTCAAGAGTAGGGTCACCAGGAATTTTAATTAATTCAAAAGAGATTCATTTTAACAATTTATTTATAAAATATAGAAAGAGTGAAAGTAAGAAAATCAGAGAGAGGATAGGGTAAGATATCTAACCTAAGCACTAGATATTTGCTCTGGCCTGGGCTCAACCCAGGCAGGACTAGTTAGGCCTTGAGCCTAGGACCTGGGGATGTAGGGAGCCTCTCTCAAGAAGGTAGGTCTCTCCTGAGGCTACTAGTCTCTTCAGAAAATCCAAGAAAGGAGTCAGCCTTTTTCTCACCACGTATCAGTCCAAAGGGAGAGATTCAAGGACAGCCTTGCCAAGTCTAAGGTCCAGTCAGCAGATTCATCACCAGCCTCCAACTTGAACACAGAACTCTGAAGAAAGAGAGAACTCAGAAGTCCCAAACACCAAGAACTCCAGAAGGACTCCTCACAGGAAGTTGTAACTCCTTTTTAAAGACACTTCTTTTGTGCCATTTCCTGTGCCTTCCTCTACTTTAAGTGGATAAATCATAGTCTAAAGCTTTACTTAGGACTGCCCCCTGGGAAGTCAGTAGATTCTGATTCATCACCCACTATTGCACATGTGGGTCACAGACCTCCCCCACTATTTGTGAGTGGGTGTTTACACTTTTGGTGATTAAATCTAAAAATGAGCAGGGACAGTTAATTTAATCTTCATAGCACCTAGAGTAGTACTGGAAAGTAGGAGGTTTTGAATAAATACTTGTTGATTGATAGATACTACAGACCACCTGGAAGGAAAAGGTTAGTTGGAACCAGATCCTATTGGGGCTTGTATGCCAAAGCAAAGAATGTTCTCTCTAGCCAAGAAAAAAAAAGTCAGACTACATTCAAAATTCATATTGTGGGGTTTGGAATGTAGGTAGTACAATATTGTCACTTAAACTATGTATAATGATTGGATAATGCATGCCAAACCTGACCTGATATTTAATTCAATTTTACATTTAGAATTATTTCCAATTCTACTTAATATAGCAATTATGGGAGAGATTTTGTGTGTGATCTTTCACTAAAATAATAGACTAGTGAAACACAAATTTATTGTTAATAGAGCAAATGGTTCTTAGTACTTGACTGACTTTGATGATACATAAAAGAGAATTCTAGGTTTTGAAAATTCATTTGTTTGGCCAAGGCCAAGACTACACCTAGAAGAGGGGGTGAACCTCCTAATGGAATGATTTCAAGGTGTGAGTCTAGAGAAATGAAATAAGAGGAGACTGATATGAAGACTTAGGAGGGTAAAGTCTCAAGGTTCCTCCTCAAATTTCCCATTTTCTAATGCCTGAAATGTGTTTAACAGGGAATAAAATAATTATCTCACAATTAGAGATAAGGCTTAAAAAACATATGGGGGTACACATTAATAATTTACCCTAAAATGTAAAAATCTTTTATTCTTCCTCACAAACATTTACAAAAGTTTTCCTAAATGCAAACTCCTATGCTTTGTATCCCCAGGTACTAAAGGAAAAACAAAAGGTTATCCTTATCATATTAAGTCTTCAAGGAGCTTTCCTTCCTGGAAGATGCCATCAGTACACAGAAAAGTAAAAATAAAAATCATTTCAGAAGGAAGAAGACTAATAACTGGAAGAAGAAAGGTGTAGAAGGGATACTTGATATGAGCCATGAAGGAAATTAGAAATCCAAAGGCAAAGGGAGAATATTTCAGTCATGGGAGATAGCCTAGGCAAAACACAGAGGCATGAGATAGTGCTGAGTTTGGAGAACAGCCCAGCTAGTTTGACTGGAATGTAGAGAGAGGGAAGGTGAGTGATATGAAATATCTGGAAAGGCATGCATGTGGGGGCTTTATTATAAGGGGCTAGAATTATTGCATGGAGGAGTTTGTATTTATCCTAGAGGCAACAGAAAGCCCACGTTTTTGGAAGATTATTTCAGTCTGTCATCAAGCATTTGTCCAGCTCATGATAAATGCCAGGTATTGAGGTGAAGCACTAGGGATGCAAAGGAAAAATAAACAAAAGAATGAATGAAGGGATAAATGAATAAATAAATAAATCTCAGTCTAATTTCAGCAACTATGTGGAGGGTAGATTGGAGAAGAAAGGCTGGAAGTAGGAAGACAAATTAGAAGACTAGTTTTATATATATGTGAGAGAAAAGGAATGTTTAAAAGTGGTGGTAATAGAACTAGAGAAGAGATAGGAGTGAGAAATGTTATGGTAGAATCCACAAGAATCAATAATTCATCAATGGGCATCATGAGAGAGTGGGAGAAGCTAAGGATGGCTGAAGCTGATAGTGCCTTGAATAGAACTGGGAGAGTACAAAGGTGGGAGGAATTAAGGGGGAACATTTAAGTTCACTTTGGGATGTATTATGTTTAAGGTACTTATAGGATATACAGGTTGTAGTGTCTAAAAGGAGAATTGGGATTTGAATTCGGGGAAGAAATTAGGAAACAAAGTACAGATTTGAAAGTTAGCTGAAAAAAAAAAAGAAAACCTCCTCAAATTGCAGTGTCAAGAAATGAACATGATTACTGGTGATGTCAAATGACCCCATGTTCAGTGTGCTTCCTCATGCCTGGAATGTACTTTTTTTTCTCATGTCAAGCTTAGGATTCTTAGCTTTCAGATCTGAGCTGCACTCACTCTTCTTCATGGAGAGAACCCTGTTATTGACTCTCAGACAGTTTGCTGAAGCAGGATGGGAGGGTAGTTTCTTCCTTTGGAGTACTAAGTTCCAGGATGAAGTGGTCTCCAAATTGAATCACTGAAGAACTATTGATAATAGAGGTCAAAATAAAATAAAAAAATAGAGGTTAAAAAATCATTTTTTTCTTATATGATTCAGTGACCCAGAGATGAGAGGATACTTCTTCCACAAGTGGTAGCAAGTTCAAGGGAGAGGCTGCTTCCAAATCCATTTCCTAAATGGGATTTCCCTTCCTTCAGACCTAAACGGGGAACCTAACTCATAGTCCTCATGAAGATAATACAGTGAAAATGACACAGTGTTATCCTGGTGCAATGATTTTTCTAATGAAATCAACTCTAAAATGTTACCTATTCTTATGTCTAATGAAGGACAAGTTCTAGATTTTCTTCTTCAAGTTATGACTCTGCCTACCTTGAAACTCTTTACCTAGAGACAGTACTTGATCCCAGAAAGTTCCTACTTCCTCCAGGCACTTCACATAGTCCAATAATCTCCTTAAAGCTGGGGCTAGAAACATTATCAAAAGAACTAGGAAATTTGCTCTCTTTGCTGCTAACTCCAGCTAATTTCATATCTGAAGTCTCATAGTTCCTCTTTCTCTTCTTCCAGGGCCACTTGCCTTTCCAAAAGGGCCTTGAAAATGAGCAGACTTCCCTTCTAGGTAACTCAATGTCTAAGTGTTTTTAGCTGTTCTCTTTGAGTCTGCAACATAGATTTAAGTTTATTATACTAATTATTTAAAAAACACATACAGGCACACAAAACTAGAGTTAGTGCAAACTTCTATGTACCAGTCATTTCATCAGGTGCTTTACAAGAAATGAACTTCAGTGGAAAAACATTCTCTGTCCTCAAGGAGCCTACAGAAATGAGAAGAAATAAGCCATGCACACAAACAATAATTGTATAATTTGTGTTTGGGGCAGCTAGGCAGCACAGTGGATAGATTGCTGGACCTGGAGTCAGGAAGACTCATCTTCCTGAGTTTAAATCTACCCTTGGCAAGTCCCTTAAATCTATTTGCCTTAGTTTCCTTATCTGTAAGATGAGTTGGAGAAAGAAATTACAAACCACTCCAATGTCTTTGCCAAGAAAACCCCAAACGGGACCATAAAAAGTCAAACATAACAGAAAAATACCTGAACAACATAATTATCTATACAATATGAAAGCACAATAAGAGAGACAAAGTCTTTGAGATGCAGTTAAATGACACAGTGATATGCTCAATAATTTTTAAATGAAATTAATTTTAAAATGCTATATATTCTTATATTTAAAACATATTTTTAAAAGACCTTTGGTTAAAGGCAATAAGATGTTTATCTAACTTACTATATGGTTTTTGCATAAAAATGTAAATTATTTTTCCTTTCTTTGAATCATGGGAACTGTATCGATTAGAAACTGACTCTTTTAAAGGTTCAGAGTTCATGTTTAATAAGGTATCGGCTAATATAGTTATCCTGGCCCAAGGATAATCTTAGACCGTAGTATACATGGATAGTATCAAGTTCTGACCTTGATGATCTCTCTTTGCCCACAAAGCCCTGAGCCTAGATATCCCAGATATCCATGGACAACCCTTTGTTCTATCCTATTGCTCCAAGTCAGTCAAATGTGAGGTTCTCCCTTCTGCCCACCAATATTTATCTGTTGGTTTTTTTTTTTAACTTTCCTATAGCTCTGGACATTGTGGGCTGATTCTGTTTCCTTGTGCCTTCTTTTTTGGTCTCTGAATAAATACTGACAGCTCCTTCTTTGTCTGCTAACCTTTTCCTCATCCCTTAAACATAGTGATTCTGTTGTAGGCTACCTTCTCTCTCTCTCCTTTGGCCATCATTCCCTTGCAGATTCCTCTCCAGTTCTTTTCTCCATCCTAGCTTCTCCTCAGAGCCTCTCTGCCATTATTTTCATCTCCTATCAAATCCCTCCAGTGGAGTGCCCATTGGACAAAGCTGAATTCCTCTTTCCCCTTAACTAGCCTCTCCCCGTAACGTCTGCATTTCTGCCCTGATGCTTGGTGCCCTATTAAAAGCATTCCTCTCCTTGATCCCTCACATGTCATCAAAGACCAAGTTCTACCTCAAAATACTGCTTGACTTTGGGCCTTGTCTTCTTCCATTGCATCCTAGGTTAGTCCTCACATCCTTTGGCCAACATTCTTTTAAAAATCTCATCCTCCTTTCTCTAATCTATTTCCTTTTCTGTACAAACACTACAATTATGTCATTCTTCTGTTGGAGGCATTTAGTACCTTGAGGGTCCAGTGGGCAGAGAGCTGTACCTGGAATCAAGAAGACAGGCAGTCAAACCCTACCCTCATATGCTTATTAGTTGTGTAAACTTAGACAATTCATCCAATTTTTGTTTGACTTTGTTTCCTGATATGAACAATGGGGAGAACAAAAGTACCTAACTCCCCAGGCTATTATGAGGATCAAATAAGACAATATTTGTAAGGCACTTTGTAAATCTTAAAAAGCTACATAAGTGCTAGCTATATTGTTGTTTTTGTTAATTATTATTATAATTATTATTTAGCCTTTAGGGGCTACCCATCACCCAATGTAAAATGCTCAGATTTTGGACCCTAATATTCAAGGCCTTCTACAATCTGGTGCTATCCTACCTGCCCAACATATTTCATAATGTTTTCTTTAAAGTAGTTTATAATACAACTTTTATTGGACTATTCTCTGTCCTCATTCTCACTGGGCTCTCCTCCATCTCTATACCTTTGCACACATCATCCCTCATGCCTGAAATAGATTCTTCGTATTATCCTAGTCCAGAAAACTCCTTTTGTTTGTGTCCCATTTCAGATGATTCATAAAGTCTTTCCCTGATTTATCCAGGGTCACATAGCTAAAGAGTTTCTGAGGCTGGATTTGAACTGAGTTCTTCTGGACTCAGGCCTAGTATTCTTAATTACTGAGCCACTGCTGCCTCAGTAGACTATTGTGAAGATGGGATTAACTCTCCCCTTCTCACTTGTAAATTTAATCAACAAAAAAGCAAATACACACATACTTAACTAAGTATGGGAAGTAGACAAATCAGGGACTAAAGTGGTTTACATCTCCAGAAGCTACTTACTTCCTCCCTGGGCAGTGCTAAGCAAATTTAAAGACTGCAATTGGTTCCTGTAAAGTGGAGAAAGGGACAGGAAGTGACATTAAGAAAGGTCTTTAAAAGAGGCCAAAACTTCCTGTCAGGAGGTTTTGGGGCTGAATTCTAGAGCATGGAGGACCAGGGACTCTGGTAAAACTGCTTTTGGATATTCTCCTTTTGGAGCCACTGCTTGGGTGAGTGAAAAGCTGACTCCTTTCCTGACTTCTGGAGAGATTAGTTTTCTGAGAGGCCTCCCAGTCTTGGAGGAGGCCTCATAGGTATTCACCTGAGGTTGAGGGTCCTCCAGCTGAGGGCTAATTAGCAATCCCTGGTTTGAGCCAAGGGCCAGGGCAAATATTTAGTATGTTAGGCTAGATATCTTACTCTACCCTCTTATACATTTTTTCTACTTTCACTTTTCCTCTCTTTTTATAAATAAAGCTGCTAAAGAGTCATTTTGGCTTGAACTGTATTAATTATTTTTAAATTGGCAACCACATTCTCTTATATTTGGTCCAACCATAAATTTTAATCCCTACATTCCAAAGGGATGCTTTGTTGGGAGTGACTGTGCCATTCTTATATCTTTGTAAATTTGACATTTAGTCGATACTTGACCTATTTATTGAATTGATTTTGATTACTACAAAAGAGGAATATAAAAACCCATGTTTTCTCCCTTCCTGGACAAAGAGTTCAAAGTTCTTGTCAGGTGAGACTCCATGTCATTTGATATGACATTTATTTTATAGGCATTGTGAAAATATCTCAGAAAGAATTGGTACTGAAGGATGTTCAATGCTGGAATAAGTTTGTGTTTGTGTAACTATCTGTTTTTCATTCTCTTAGTGACTTGCTGGGTGGCCTTGGGCAAGTAATTTACCCTATCTTGTTTCTCTGTGTGAAATAAGGGAAATGCCATTGAACAACTTCATTGGGAATTTGAGTTGGATTGCTTTGTTGACACATGCAAAAAGCTTTAATCCTAAGCCTTAAGGTAGAAGTTTTTATGCAGAAAAGACTCAAAATTAGAACAGAAATAAGGAGAAGATTAAAAAGAGGAGGGAAAAAAACTGACTTCCACTTTGAACTATTCTTACCTACTTTTACCCAAAGTCATTCCTTAAAATAGCCACATACAAAAAATGTCCCCTCTAGGTCCCTGTCTGTATATAACACACATACCCCCTTGCCTGACACAGCAAGTCCTACCTCTTTGTGAAGTGCCTATTAAATTGTAAATGATTAAAAATACTTGTTGATGGATTAATGCAAACAAATATGTATAAACAAGCTACATATGGGAAAAATAGGAAACAATTAAGAGAGGGAAGGCACTAGAATTAAAGGGGATTGGGAAAGGCTTCTTGTAGAAGACAGGATTTTAGATGGGATCTAAAGGATGTCAGGGAAGTCAGGAGGTGGCAATAGGAAGGGAGAGAATTCCAGGCATGGGGACAACCTGTGAAAATACCTGGAATTGGGAAATACGGAGTGGCTTGTGGGAGGAAAAGCCAGCCAGGGGGCCAACATCACTGGTTCAGGGAACATGTGGCAGAGAATTGAATGTTAAGAAGACTGGAAAAGTGTGTGTGTGGGGAAAGGAGTGGTAGGTGGGTTATGAAGGCTTTTGAATGACCAAAAGAAGATTTCTATATTTGATCTTGGAGGTGTTAGGAAGTCCTTGGAATTTAATGAGTAAGTAGGTGACCTGAAGGAAGCATCATGCTCAATACATCCACAATAAAGAGAGTGCAATTTTGTTGAGGGAGAGGTTGAGGGAGAGGTCCTAGCAGCAGGGAAAATAAAGAAATATGCAATGGGGGGCACTGGATCTGAGGTCTGAAGGAAACTCTGGGTTCTAAGAGGCAGAGGGAAGGAAGGAATTCTTTCCAGGCATGGAGGGTAGCCTATGTAAATATACAGCAGAGATGTGAGATGGCACAGCAAGAAGTCTATAGTGGCCAGACTATAGAAGAATAATAGCATATAAAAAAGCAGCATTGGGGGCAGCTGGGTAGCTCAGTGGATTGGGAGCCAGACCTAGAGATGGGAGGTCCTAGGTTCAAATCTGGCCTCAGACACTTCCCAGCTGTGTGACCCTGGGCAAGTCACTTGACCCCCATTGCCTAGCCCTTACCACTCTTCTGCCTTGGAGCCAATACATAGCATTGACTCCAAGACGGAAGGTAAGGGTTTAAAAAAAAAGAAGCATCTAGATTGGGCAAGGCATGAAATGATGGAAGGACAAGGAATTTGAAAATGGAAAACTGTTTAATATTGAATGGTTTAACTATAGGGTTGATAATTTCTAGATAACATGTCATGCTATTGTTGTTAGATTATATTGATCAACATTTTGAGTGTCTGTGGTATATCCAGGACTATGAAGCTTATGTTTACTCAAATATTTGGAGAAGAAAATATTCTAATTTATTAAAATTTATGTAGCGATTTCTAAGGTACTTTCCCAGTTTGAAAATTCTATGAAATAACTATTTTAGCTCTTGTTAAAAATCTGTCTGAAGTGGATTAGGTCACTTTCCTGCCTTAGTGAGCCAGGAATGGAGAGAACCATGTGGACCAAAGGGTGGAAGCCAACATCAATAGCAACATGATGGTGAAGAGTTCTTATGTTAAGTGCAGTGCTAATAGGAATGGAATGGAATGAAATTATAGAAGCAGTAATGAACAGAAAAATTCCTACATAAGCAGGGGAATTTTGAATCAAGTATCCAAAAGAAAAGAGGAGGAACTGTTAGACCATGCAAAGTTTTTGTACCAAGCAAGAAATGGATAGGAGGAGTAGCAAGGAAACCATCTTGACATGAAGGAGGAAACCTCAACAGTTGTCTTTCCCTTACGTTATGTGAATTAGATACCTTTTCATAGGTACTCCCAAAGAGGGAATTATTATGTCTAGAAATGTATGTAAGTCCCTAGGAAGGTGTATATTATCAAGAAAGAAAATTTGATTTTAGAAATCCCAAGAGCTAGGTAGTGAGACTCAGGGAAGATAGTACCACCATTCTGTAGGACTGTATAGGGACTGGAAGAAGATGGAAGCCCAATGGAGAGGAAAGAAATGTAATGCTTAGTCCTATGGGATCCGTTGCAAGGAACTTTTCCATTTCATTTTTGGTGGGTTGGAAAAAAAAGTTTGCCCTATATTCACACTAGGGTAGGCCTAGTTCCCTCCCTCCTCTTTCTTTCTTTCTTTCTTTCTTTCTTTCTTTCTTTCTTTCTTTCTTTCTTTCTTTCTTTCTTTCTTTCTTTCTTTCTACCTTCCTTCCTTCCTTCCTTCCTTCCTTCCTTCCTTCCTTCCTTCCTTCCTTCCTTCCTTCCTTCCTTCCTTCCTTCCTTCCTTCCTTCCTTCCTTCCTTTTTTTTTGCAGCGACCTAAACACGAACCAAGTTAAAATGCTTCCAGGGGAGATATAAGTGAGAAGGTAAATACTGAACTTGAACACTATCCATCCAGAATTTTTGTTCTGGCACATAGGTTATATATAGATGAGGAAACTGAGGCTTTAAGAGGTTAACTGCCTTATCTGAAGTCAGGCAACTAGTAAGTGTATAAGGCAGAATTTAAATCATGACTTTTAAAGTTCAAAAATCCTTTATTCAAGGTTAAAAATGTACCACACTGCATTATTGCAGTTCAATGCCCAAATACTTCAGGGTATCAGCCTGACTATATCTATTGTAAAAACAAAACAAAACAAACAAATAGCTCTTCATCAGTCTGGAGGGCTTGCTTAGCAAAAATATCTACCCTGTGATCACTATTAACCATCATCACTTTTGCATAGCAGTTGGAATTTACTGAATGATTGTAAAATGGATTTTGTTACCCTTGCCAGTTGCATCCACAACAAAATCATTATTCAAGTTGAAGAGAAAGCTGTATACATACTTATCATAAACCTTTCCCTGTCTGTCTGTATCATCCTGAGAAATAATCTCACTATGGTATTCAGAGATGAATTTTTTTTCCTGCATAGCATCTTTGGTAAAAATTCCCCAACCTGCCACATTAGATGGTATAGGCAGTAAATGATATTGGGGTCTTCTGAATGCTGTAGTTTTTGCAGGATCCATTTTTACAAACTACTTGGGTTTGCATCCCGCTTTACAATGGCACCCAAAGAATTGGTTTTGGCATTCTGAGCTACAGTGGCAAAACTTCTCAGATAAGTTTTGATCAATCATGCATCAGCAAAAACTGTCATAAGACTCTCTTGGATGATCAGTGTACATAGTTGTAAACATGGTTAGAAGAGTCATCCTTGTTCAGTTTAATCTTTCTGCAATATGCAGCCCACAACCAGTGTTTCCATTTTTCTTTCCTTGGAGGCATATTAACATCCTCAGCAGGAACTGGGGCTACAATACTAGATTTCTCTACTTTAGACACATATACCTCTCTATATGTTTCTGTCCCAATCAACCTAGCAACACTACAAAAATTATCATAGTAAGTACCAATAAGAATTCTAAACATTGAGGATTTAGCATCACTTCATTCCATGCTCTCAGGAGGTTCAATATTTGCCTTCATTTTTATTGGTACTTGACACCTGCAATTTGCCTAAGAAGAGGTGGAAGTTTTATCTTTCCTTTCCTCCTCCTTTAATCATTATTCTCTCCACCTGTTTCAGTTTTGGCTTCCCTATCACTGTCTGAATCCGTTGACTCTAGCACATTAATGGTTATTGTACTGGATCCACTGCTGTTATTTGGAAGTCTTCCCTTTTGACGACCTCCTAGGTGTTCTGGCTAAGTCTTGATCTGTTCAGCAAGGAGAGTAGCTGAAAAATTCTTTGCCCTTTCAATGTAAGAAATAGTCATATTTAAAACAGTACTTACAGAAGGGGGTATAAAATGAGTGTAGGCTTTGTTCCCTCTGAACAGACAGCATTTGGTCCATCTCTATTTGGTGTACATTCAGGAGGAAGAGTTCCTGAAAGCATCTGCTTTGTTAGTTCTTTATACTTCTCTTTTAATTCCCCAGCTATTCCCTTATCATGGAACATTGAGGAAATGGCTTCAAAAATTTTATCAGAAGGAAGTTTCCAAGGTGGGTGGATTTCTTTATCATTTCAGTTCTCCTCTAAATCTCTATTTTTCATCTCTCTCATCAAAATCATCCCTATCATTATCATTTTCATCATCACTATACTGACCAAGAACATTCATCAATTCCATGAAAATCTCATTTAGAAACCTGAGTTCTCTATTTCCATGTACTTTTCCATCATAATTAAAAAAATTAATTCTTCAGGGAAAATTTCATCCTGATCAATAACCTCATCTTGGCCTCCCACCCCCAGAAGGAATGTTATGTTAAACTGTCTCATCCTCTACCATAAAATTCTGATATAGGGGAAACCATGAATACATTTTAGGTACCAAAGCAATAGCATTCAGAGAGTCTTTAATGGGGTGACATGCTTTAGATAATCCAAATCACTTCCTGGTCACACACAATCAGTTCACAGAATTCATGATGTGTACAGGCTGTAATCCTTTACTGTTTCCAATCTTGGATCAAGACTTCTGTCCTATCTATGATCTTTGGTCCTTTAGAATTAAACACACTCTTTACTTCATCAGCTCATCTGAACTTCTTGAGCTGGCTCAGATTCTTGTATTCAGATTTTATACCTTCACCAACAAACTCATTCTTTGTCAGATTTCTTTCCAATTTAACCCTGATTACTCCTTAACAGGAGTTGGCAGACCCTGATTCCAGCTTCAACTCAGCTACTGACTTGTGTGGGGGACCTTGGCAGTCCTTTCACCTCTCCGGGGCCTCAGGTTCCTCCCCTTGTTTCTCTCACCCCATCCCACTGCGCTGCCCCCTGCACCTCCACCCTGTGCTATCAGTCTTACCTGGTTTTCTCTGTCTCTCTGTATAAATCATGTTCTGTTGATGCTAAGTTTAGCACTCTATCCATTATGGCATATTGCCTCCCTCCTTTTCCCTAAGTTTGCCTATGTTAAAAAGGAAGTTGTTGGACTAGATGATTTTTAGGGTTCCTTTCAACTCTAAAATTCTAAGATTTTATGATTGATACAGAGCATATCCTGTTTTTAAAATGAAATGATGATGATGAAATTATTAGCTATTTGATTATTTCAAGCTATAATATAGGAAGGAAGGAAGGTGGAAAATGAGTAATCTAGAGTTGCAGTTCATGTGGTAGAAAATAATAGGTAACATATTACAGTTTAAAGTTTTCATAGTTCTATACCTCTGTCATATTTGATCAATGAACAACATCTCATTGTGAGGTCGGTATATATTAAAATATAATGTTTCCATTTACTAGATGGGGAAACTGAAGTCAAGAGAAGGTAAATGAATTGCTCAGGGTCAGATAGCTGATCATCATTTGTGGAATCTCTGAAACCCTGGCTCTTTTGACTCCAAAATCACAGTTTCATTCACTAGTTATGCTGCCTCATAACTTGTTGGTTCATATCTTCTATACAGACAGATTTCCCCCCCTAGTTGTAATTATAACACATAAAACAAAGATTGTGTCTATCATTAAATTATGCTGAAAAAAGGACAGCATTAATAAAGATTTTTAAAGCAGGATTTGTACCAGACTCAATTCAATTACATAAGTACTTTATGTTGAATAAAATAGCTGGCAATTGTTTGGAGGTATTATGGATCTAGAGTTTGGACAAAAGTTGAATGGACTGACCTTGTTTAATTTCACTGAATCTTGGAACACCATGATGCTTAGAGGCATCCTTATTCCCTTTGGTTATTAATTTTTCTCCAGTTTGAGAAATAAAAGGAAAAAAATCATGGGAATTGAAAACTCCCAAGTATAAGTCATTAAGATCCTACTAATTGGAGTTTATAAATCAAACTATATCTCATGGTCTTGACCCCATTCTTTCTATTCTTTGCAGTTCAAGAATCTGTTAACCCATAATTCAAAGTTTGAAGATGGCTAAATTTGGTTAGTTTTGTCTAGGACTCTCTTTTCCATAATTGTCCCTGATTTCCCATCCATGGGAAATATTATGTTGCTATAAAATAGTCATTGAACTTTCAATAGTGACTTATAATGGAGAAAACACACACATTTGGGCTTTGAGTCAGAGGAAATGGAATTGACCCTCAACTACTCACTAGTTTATAAACCTGGGCAAATTACCATTCTGAATCTGTTTCCTCAATTATAGAATGTAAGAGTTGGACTTGACTTTTAAGCTCCCTTGCAACTCTAGAGTTGTGATCCTGTTTCAGTTCTAAATCTATGAATGTAAAAACTTCTATGGAGCTCAGTTTCCTCATTGACAAAAATGAAGAGGAAGAAATTTGGACTAAATGATCTCTAAAGTCCCTTCCATATATCAATCTTATCATCATATGAAAAAGGAGAAAGCAAGAGCCTTATTTTGTGGAATGAGAATGAGGGCTGAAGAAAGAAGAATTGTAGGGAACATTTTTATAACCAGACCAGATTTTGTGAGCTTCAGAGGGGCTATCAAATGTGTAGCAATGAATTCTTATTATCAGTGATTCTTATTTCCATGATTAAAACCCTGGTATAAGCTGGATATTATCTTTTTCATTAAAATTTTTAGAAGGCAAAGATTAAAATGACTGAGACCAGAGCTCATCATTTGGAAGAGCAGGGAGTTTGTATACTTGTGGTTGTCAAAGATTCCCTAGCCTGCACTTCCAGTTTGTACACAATCCCTTTCTTTGGTATCAGTGTCACTTACAATGGACCCTATTGCTGGTGAGATGCTAAAGAAACACATATCACATGAAGTGATAAGCATCAGTTTATTTATCACTCTTTTTATACCATCCTGATTGAACTAAGAGGGAAAAAACTCCCAACAAAAAACAGAACCCTCGCCAGTAGAGTACAGTATATGGTTTCTTTGAAACTTCATTATGTGTAGATTAACCCCTGCAAACTGCTTCCATCACATGGAATTATGGGGAAGAGGTGAAAACAACAAGGGAACAAATCCATGGATTTCAGACTGAAAATCCCTTAGGCTTAGTTTCTTCCTTCTGTTAGATCTGCCTACATGAGCATTTCATATCAGAGGATTTTAAGTTTTACAGCCTTTTTCTCCCTCTTCTCTTCATCAAAGCAGATTTTGCATTAAGATTTTTACATTCTTTGATTATCAAACAAGTAGGATGGCCTTTTCCACCAGCTAGGCAGTGTCTCTTTGCCCAGCAACAAACAACTGCCCACGCACAAGATGGTCTGTTTTCCTATTGATTCACAAAGATTCCCATCTGTACCTGGTCAACACAGTGACCCCAGATAATAAAGGCATGATTTTAAGCAAAGCTCATTAGCCTAAAGTTTGAGGGGAAAGGAGTTCCTTCCTTAGCGATGAAAGGGTCACTCTTATTGAAACAGAACTCCTTTCAATTCACTTCTTGGTCTAGTTAGCAACACCATATTTGTACCCTTTTACCTTTTTTGTGTTTGTTTTTTATTTGAAAATTTTTATTTAATTAATTAATTTAGAATATTTTTCCATAGTTACATGATTCATGTTCTTTCCCTACCCTCCTCCCACTCTCTCCCAAAGCCAACAAACAAATCCACTGGGCATATTTGTACCCTAAAAAGAATTTGGTAGCATTCCCTCCTCATCTCTTTTTCAAAATAGGTCATATGATATTGGAATGAATTGTTCTTTAAATGTTTGGTAGAATTCACTTATGAGTCCATCTGCTCCTGGAGCTTCCTTCTTAGGGAATTCATTGATGGCTTATTTAGTTTCTTTTGCTCAGATAGGGTTGTTTAAGTATTCTATTTTCTTTTAATCTTGGCAATTTGAATTATGTTCCTTTAAAATTTAATTGAAAAGTATTTATTGAGTATCTTTTACTTCCTTGGACCTCAGTTTCCTTTGGAAAGTGTGACTTAGGGAGAAGAATTGAGTTCTTTGCAAGAAGGCACTTTGTGAATTTTATCTATCTACCTAACGACTAACATGGCATGTAAAAGGCACTTAGTAAGCCCTGGGGGAATAAATAATTTACATAGCATGTTAAATTTTACAAAGTACTTTACTTCCATGATCTCCTCTGGGTCTTATAAGAACTCTGTAAGGTAGTGACTACAGATGTTAGTCTCATCTAGAAAACAGGTTAAGTGACATGGTCTTGGTAACACAGACAATGGTGGAAGCAGGCTATGAATGAATCTAAGTTGTCTGTCTGACTCCAAGTCAGCCAACCCCGCTGACCATAGCAAGGGATTCCTGGAAGCTAAGGATTGGATTGTCCTTTACATTTCTTTGAGCCACACAAAAGAAGAGTGATGTTCACTAATCAGTGTAGAGGAGTGGAAAAAGCACTGAAATAATTGAAGAGCATCTGAGTAGAAACCCTATCTTCTGACATTTATTTCCTGTGGAATTTTGGGTAACAAGTTATCTAGACCTCAGTTTATTCCTCTCTAAAATGCAGGAGATTAGGATGGCCTTTGAGGTTGCTTCCAGCTCTGTCAATGATCCAGAGACAGCTGGACCTTCCAGTATCTTTGCAAGTTTGCTATAGGATGTTCGATTACTTTTAATTCCTAAATTTCGTTTTAGCTATAAAGTCTTTACTATTTCTTCCAAGAGGGGGAAAACAATAACAAAAGAGAAGCCTTTTCAAATATTTGTAGCATGTAAAAAGTGCTTGCAAAACATATCAGCTGCCAGACAGCCTAATCTCCATCATGTACGCAGAGGTCTCCGTATTATCGCTGTTTGTTATTCTTGCTACATAGGCCTAGCAAAATCAATTGAACAAGAGGTCTATTCGATTCAATTGGACTTTGCAAACTACCTCACTGTCATAATAATATTCATTGAAACTCCTGCCCCCAACTGCTTACATAACACAGCTCTTATCACATGAGATTTATCAACAGCCACATTTTTCTTCCTGGGCTATATCCAATGAAGTCAATGGGAAAAGAGTCCTATTAATCACAGCTGAACTTAGTGTGCTAGCTGTGATGTATAGTAAGGAAGAGGGCGATAAAAAAGATGCATCGTGACACTGGCTGTCAGAAAAGCTTACTGGGATGATGCTCCTGTATCAGATGGCCCTCACATCGCGGACTGGCATTAAATATTCCCTACGTGTCTTTAAATAGCATGGAAACTCCCTGGAATTCCCTTATATGGTACACGAAGCGTGCAGTGAGAAGGGAACAACCGAAGCCCCCTGTCGGTCCCTGTCCCTGGTCCTGTCCTTTACTTTTTCTGTAATAAAAAAGCATCAGGCTATGATCACTATGGGTAGCTGGGGGGTACAGTGGACAAAGGGTCAGGCCTGGAGTCAGGAAGACTTCTTTTCCTGAGTTCAAATCTGACACTGATACTTGCTAGCTGTATGATCCTGGGAGTTACTTAACCCTATTTGCCTCAGTTTCCTCATCTGTAAAATAGACTGGAGAAGGCAATGGCAAACCACAACAATATCTTTACCAAGAAAACCCCAAATGGATTACAAAGAGTCATCAGGACTGCAGAATGACTGAGGCAGTGTAACATAGTAGAAACTGAAATTGTTTCTTGTCTTGGGGCTAGAAAGACGTGGATTCAAGTCTTGCCCTAGATTTATAGTAGCTAGGTAACCCTGGGTAAATCACTTAATCATTCAGGGCCCTAGGGCCTAGACAACTCTCTAAAGGCTATACATTGCAGAGAAATGCTGGTCTAAATTGGCAGAGAGATTTTCCTTTACCAAGGAAACCACAGGTCCAGCCCCTATCCTACCTCTTTAAGCTTTTCATGGTGCTTCAAATACATTATTTTACTGGGTCTTCACAACAACTCATGACCAGTAGCGGGGAGCTATTATCCCTTTTTTACCGCTGAGGAAGGTGAAAATTTCCATGACTTGGAACTGGATTTGGAGTTTGAGTCGACTTCTGGATGATCTTGGAAAGATCTCTTGGAACATCTCTGGGCTTTGGTTTTATCCTTTATGACAATAAGAAATCAGAGTGTCTGCTCCTCTATTCCCTCTTGGCTCTGGATTCTCTGACCTATAGTACTTCCCAATGTATATTTTGGCCATGATTCAATTTTAGACCTTCAAAGAACCTGTGAGATTGAGTCCAATTTCCCTGCCCATTTCATAGCTAAGTTAACTAGAACCCAGAGAGTTTAAGGGTCCTGACCCAGGTCACACAGTCAGCCAGAGGCAAAGCCAGGATTGGAACCTAGCTCCAGTGTCCTTTGCCCAGTAAATGAGGCTCTCAAAAACCCAGGACCCAACACACCAAATCACAGTTTTCACATCAGCTTATTGAGATGCTGCCTGATGAGGTGGAAAAGGCACTGAACTGAAGATCAGAAGACTTGTGCTGAGGACTTAATTATTAATTGTGTGATCTGCTGCAAGTTCTTTAAAGCAGCTTCCTCAGCTGTGAAACTGGGATAATAATGCTCTTGCTACCTACCTATGTGAGTGGTTGAAAAGTCCTGGCACATCCAAGGAATTTAATAAATACTTGTCAATTGACAGGTTAAAAAAATCCTTTATAGACATTTTATAAACATCAGTGTAGGAATTTATATTACTGTTGGAGACTAAAATCCACTTTCAACTTGTAGTTCTGAGATTGAGAGAGGTTAAATCACTTGTCTGTGATCCTATAACTCCTTTTGGAATCTGGATTTGAACCCAGGTCTTCTTGACTTCATCAAGCACTGCCCACTACCCCATACCATTGATTTCCATCCTACTTCTATAGAAATAATAATTTTTTTTGTACATTTGAACTCTTATCATTTTATCATTGTTCTCAAAACCCTTTTTATTTGTTTTGATTGAGTAAATCCAAAGCAAGGATTTGGATTTCTAAATGCCAAAAAGCATTTATTTCTTTTTAAAAAATGGAATGGATAGGCACATCTCTATGCCTGCATGTCACTGGGATGGTAATGTGACAGATTGCTTGGGGATTTCTATATTATTGGGTTGAAAAAGAATAAAATGGGAATAGATAGCTTTATCCACAAAGTTATCTAGACAACACTGAGAACTTGAAACTTGAATTTCAGAAAAGAGAAAGCATGAAAAAGAATTCTTAATGGAACTGCAAACTATCTTTACTATGGCCAACACTCAGAGCTTATAAAATGAAGGGATAAAAGGCCTGTAAGAGAGAATAACTGTTTTTGGGGGGGGAGTATAGAAATGATACCTACATCAAAGTACCTTTGGCTTAAGAAGTCTCAGATAGGGCCAGCAAATGACTGAAGCTTTAATTTAATACCCAAATATTATAAGATTCTTTGTTTTTTAAAATAGAAATAGTGAACTATAAGCAATTGTGAACTCTGTCTTTCTTATCCCCTGTTATCTCAGGTGCTTTCTGCCCCTCTTTCCTGCCTCATCCCTGTTTCACATGATGAAGTGACTTTACTCCTTACCAAGGATAACTCCTCTACTTGTTCAAGTGATCCCATTCCACCAAGTCTCCTCTAACAGATTGTCCCCTTGGCCATTCCTGCTGTCAAGCTTATTTTCAATCTTTCCCTCTCTACTGGCTCATTTCCTACTGTCCACAAACATGCCCAGGTCTCCTTTACTCTGAAAAAACCCTCACTTGATCCTTTCATCTCCTCTGTTACTCTACACTTCTTCTGTCCTTTGTAGTTAAACTCCTTGAAAAAATTCTCTACAATAGGTGCCTCCACTCTCTCCAATCACTCTTCTCTTAACCCCCTACAATCTAGCTTTTGACTTTATCATTCTATTGAAACCGCTCTCTTCAAAGTTACTATAATTATAATCTCTTAATTGCCAAATCCAGAGGACTTTTCTCAGTCTTCATTCTCCTTAACCTCTCTAGTGACACAGAGGTTGGTTGATCACTTTCCTCCTTTGTGCTCTCTTTTTCTCTAGAATATTTTTTTGGGGAAACCATTTCTTCCTAGTTTTCCTTCTACCTATCTAACCCCTCCTTCTCTGTCTCCTTTGCTGGATCCTCCTCCTTCTAATCTTTGGCATCCCTCAGCGTTCTGTCCTGAGTCCTTTTCTCTTCTCCTCTCCCTCTGTACTATTTCACTTGGTGATCTCATCAGTTCCTATGGATTTAATTACCATCTCTATGCTGATGATTTTCAAATATATTTTTCTGCTCCAGTCTCTCTGCTGACCTTTAATTATCTATCTTCAAATGCCTGTCAGACATCTTCAATTGGATTCCAGTAGTTTCTTAAATTTTCAATATGTCTAGAATAGAACTCATGATCTTTTCCCTTAATTTGTAGCTCCTCTTACCTTCCCTGTTCATGTGAGGTATAACACTGTTATCCCAGTTCCATAGGCTTGCAGCCCAGGAGTCATTCTGGATTCCTCACTATGTCTAGCTCCTACATCTTATCTGTTGCCAAAGCTTTTTAATTTCATTTTTCATTTTTGCCACATCTCTCAAATATGTCCTCCTCTCCTCTGTCACTGCAGCTACTCTGGTGCATCCTCTCCTGCCTTGATTATGACAATAGCCTGGTGGTGGGATGGCCCACCTCAAGTCTCTTCCTACTCTACCATTAAAGGTATTTTCCTAAAATATATTATATTACTCCCTACTCAATAAAATCAAGTGGCTTCCTATTGACTTCAGGAACAAATAGGAAATGCTGTTTGGCATTCAAAGTCCTTCATAATTTAGTTCCCTTCTATCTTTCTAGTCTTCTTATACCATTATACATAGTCTTCAGTCTAATGGCACTGGTCTCCAGCTGCTCCATGAACAAATCTCTCGCCCTGAGCATCCTTTCTGGCTGTTCCCCAATGCCTGGAATGTTCTCTGTCCTCCTAGATAATTAAGTCCCAACTAAAATCCTATCATCTACAGAAAGTGCCTTCCCTCCATTAATTATTTTCTATTTATCTTGCATATAACTTGTTTTGTGTATGTTTATTTGCATGTTGTGCCCTACTAATTAGACCACCCTCTTTGAGGGAAGGGATTGTCTTTTTGTGTCACACCCCTCCCCTTTTTGTATCTCCAGAGCTTAGCACAGTGCCTGGAACATAATAGGCGCTCAATCAATATTGACTGATTGACTGACCTATAGATTAAGAGCCAAAGTTACTAGTAAAAACTATGGAGAAAAAAAAATTCTTGGGTCTTTCTTGTAAGTAAATGTTATAAATCCCTGAGCATGCTGTTAGGAATATCTCTTCAATAAAGAAAACATTTCTGAAGTTAATATGCTTGCTTAATTTGACTTTGCTTCCCCCTCAACCCATTAATTAATACCTATTTGAAGAATGAACTGGTTGAACATGGAAACATGTACTATAACCTATTTATATTTTGCCTTCTTGGGGAGAGCGGTAGGGTGGAAGGGAAAGAAGGAATGAATCATGGATTGCAAAATATCAGAAAACAATTGTCAAAAATGATATCAACATGTAATCTGGAAAATATTAAATTATACAATTATTTTTTTTAAATGATTGAACAATGGAAACATTTTCAAAATTTGGAAAGAGAATTGAAACTTCTCAACATCTCTCTGTTTTGGCCCAATATTCAGTGACAGAAGCATACCCTTCCTAAGTGTTACAGAGACAATAGTGGTCGAGGATACTAGACAGATCTAATGAATTTAAGAGAACTCAAATCATGAGTAAGTGCCAAACTTCTATCCCATCCTTGAAGAATGATTCCAAAAAATCTGAGGTTTAACTAAGGGACTGTGACAAAGTTGGCAATCTTAAAATACCCCCTTCTTTCCTTCAATATAATGCCTGTTTTCATGGCTTCAGATTTTTGAGATTTGCAATCTCACTCATCCTACTTACTGCCTTACAATGAGTGTCAATGGGGATCATGTGCAAGGGAGTGTCAGTGTGATATGGCACAAAGCATCAAGTACGAGGCTTGTGCAACACAGGAAATGTAGGGAAAGAAAGAGCATCGTGGAATTTACTGTAGGATCACTGGATATTTTGATAGTTGGAAGAGACATTTCATGTCATCTAGTCCAATCTCATCATTGTACAGATGAAGAAACTGAGGCCTAGCTAGATGAAGAGATTTGCCTAAAGTCACTTTAAGTAGTTAGTTGCAGAACCAGAATTCAAATGTGGATCTTGTGAAATCAAATTCTGTGCTTTTCTACCAAAACCACACTCAAGTAAATTGACATTGCTAATTCCCATCATATTTTTAAAAATAATATGGATTAGGATTGGCATTAATCTCATTCCAGTGCTTCTGCTGTTGTTTACTGCTTGCCCTATGTTTTGAAGAAGACTAGTGACTTAATGGGATGATGTCTTGACTTAATTTCACAACTCTCTCTTGACTAAGATTTGCTTCACTCTTTCTTACAGAGTTATTGAAGTCTAGGGGCAAGACAAAAGTCAAGATAACTGGTGATGGTCCAGAATACAATGGAAGATCATGGTGTTTGATGACTAAGTTCTAAATGGTCTGTAGTGCCTGCTTCAGTCACCTTCATGGGTGTTGGAACAAATTGTTCTCATTCACCCATTCCTCTGAGGGAAGTCATCATATACATCCCTCTGGCTCACCAAAATATTTGAAGCCTGTTGATTTTCCTCAACTGAGTTTGACCCACTTACTGGGCTAAGGGGTTGTGACCTCTGTGCATGCTACAGGCTCTTGGAGGCACAGTTGAGAGTTATGAGAAAGGTAGACACCAAATATGGCTAAGCAGCCCTGAAAAAGGCTCAGCAAACCTTGACACCAGAGGTGCTAGTCCTTCCTGAACACCCCATATTTCTAACACTAAGTTGTAAGAACCAATGTCCTTCAAATAGAATAATCTTTATTGTCAGCATTGGGGAAGAGTAAGGGTCTACGCTCCCTTGCACTCTCATTTGCTAGAAATTTAATTTAGTATTCTCGAGTGAGAATCAAGAATAATCCCAACTCTCTTCCATCTTGTATCTGTGAAACTGATTCATGAACTCAAGTATAATGCCTTACCATTATTCCCATTGCCTTTAAATTTATTTAGTCCACCATTCTAGCCTATTTAGATCTTTTGGAATCTTAACTATCATCAAACATCTCAGCTGACCCTCCAGCTTCATACCATCTGTAAACTAAATAAACATGCAATTTGCTATTTATATTTTCATCTAAATCATTAATGGAAATGTTAGATAACGCAGGGTAAATGAAAGATGCCCAGGCACTCCACAGGGAACTTCTTTCCAAGATCATAACAAATCACTGACTACTCTGTGTTCAGTCAGTCGGTTCAAATACACCTGAACTACCAACCAATCAATATGTATCTCTTCACCTCATCTGCAGTAATAACATAAGCAATTTTCCTTTGCCATATAGATGAACCGTATGTAAAACATATCCCTGGAGAAGACTAGTGAATAAAGGGAAATAAAGGAAATGAGATATAGTTTGAAATGGTTCATGGATGAAATCCTCTTGGTTCTTTGTGATCACAATTTCCCTTTTTTTAGATGTTCATTAATCATCCCCTTAATAGTTTTTAATCCCTGACTCAGAACCATAGCTCCATACTCACAAAAATAAGGTTCAATTACTGACTTTTAAAAACTAATTTAACTCCTTGGCATCTGCCCAAACCTAGAGTTGCCATATAAAAATGTGACTTCTGTCTAGGTTACCACTCTTTACCCCCTGGCCCAAAAAGGAAAAGAGTCCATAACTCTACGAATATTCAGATTGATGTCATCAAACTAATGATGGGTTTTATTTTATCCAATGACAAAAACAAATTAAACAAAATGAAAGATTTTCAGTATAATGATTCTATCTTTCTGGGGGAACTATAAGTCTACATTGCTGAGAGTACCTGAAAAGGAATGAACTACAACTCCTCCAGGACTCTTTAGGGGTAAGCCGTATGGATGCTCAGGGATATCTCAAGGACATTCAGTTTGCTGAGACTTGGTTCAAGAACTCCTTTGCTTGGTCTGAGGATGTCTCTGCTTGGTCAGATTCCTCCATTTCCCCAAGTCTTTTCTTCAGGTAGATATGTCTCCCTCTTCTCCTAGATTGTCTCTACTGCTCTTTTCTCTCAGAAGTTATTCCTTTTTCCCCTCTGTGTCTCTGTCTAGGTGCTGGAGGTGCATGTTCTTCTTCCTCTTTTATCTTTTCTGGTGAATGTCCTTTGCCTTGATTTACAAGTTTAGCCCTATGGGTAGCTCCTGGTAAACATCAAAATTATTTTGGTTCATTGTTCTTTATTACTATTTCAACTAGGTAGCTTTGAACTTCATCAACAACAAAACCAGAGGTCATATTAATTAGGTGACAAGCAATAAGGACAAGATTAATTCACATCTGGTAAAAAGTTCACCTTTAGCCAGGGAATATCAGGGGCAGAGTGGAGAGGGACTTAACATGATTTCTTTAAGCCAAGTTTAGGCCTTACCAGGAACAAGAGCCAATATATTTCCATTTAAGGAAAATATTAACTTTTAAATGATCAGGAACCAGTCAATGAGTATTTAGTTAATTTAATCAATATATATGAAGCAGCTACCTTGAATGAAAGCCATAATAGAAAGCAAAGAATTTAGAATCAAAGGGCCTATGTTCAGATCCTAATTATGCTAATAACTATTCCTTTGACCTTGGGAAAATCACTTAAAACTTACTGAACTTCAGATTACTCATCTATAAAAATATAAATGAAAGGACTGAGCCATTTGCTTTTAAAATTCTTAATGTTATAATATATAGTTCTTATAGTTTTAAATGACGATATAATTATATGAGCACAACACTAACGTGCTGAGGGGTTACAAGGTAGACAGTCCCGTCTTAGCAAATTTAAAATTCAGTAGGTAATATAAGAAATCTCCATGGATATATATTATAGAATAAACTAGTAAATGCATATGTGGCTTACAAGGGAAATGTCATGAAAGTTGAGAAGGGAGGAAGGTCTACTTCTCTATATGTTTCTATAATAGAAAAGAAGGCTTTAAGTAAGAAGTGATACTTTCTTCTTTCTGAGAAACTTCTCAATAATCTCTTTTCCAATAACAGGAATTAAACAGTGCTTATCATGATTGCCAATTTAAGAGACAAAATAGACATTAAAACAAAGAAATAAAAAAAAAAAAGCTGTTAAGAACCAAAGAGAGATAAGCTCCCCTGGCATGGAGAAATGCATCTAGTTTAGTCCTCCCCAAACTGAGAAAGTTAAAAAAAAATGAGATGGTAATGAGAGATCTCTTGCTCTGCTCTGAGAAGTCTGGACTAGCTCCTGGAATGCAGCATTTGACCTGTATTTCATAAATGAGTATAGTCTACCATCAGAGCCTCTGGAATTTTGGGCTGATGAATTTATCTCCACCCACTCAAGATTACATTCTCTGATTCCCTGTGTCTCTTCTCTGCTCTTCCTGATACTTCTGGCTTCTTGCAGCTTTTACTACATATAAGTCCAAAGGTGGAGTGGAGTAAGTCTGGCAGTCAGAAGCAGATTTTCTGCCAGTCCCAAGATTAGGGCAAAATGCCCTAGGAGATTTCTATCCAAACACCTGGCATTCATTCTTTTCTCTCTACATTCTCTACTTTAACAAACACATTCATTTCCATGGATTCAATTATCACTTACATTCAGAGCATTGCCAAATCTATATACTAGTAATAATAGCTAACATTTATATGAAGCTTATTATGTGCCAGGCACTGTGTTAAGTACTTTCTGACAATCCTGGAAGCTAAGTACTATTTTACAAATGAGAAAACTGAGAGAATCAGTCATAAACAGTGACTTGCCTAAGTTCTCATAGCTAAAAATTGTCTTGAGATCAAATTTGAACTGTTTTTCCTGACTCCAGGCCCAGTGCACTCTCTACTGTACCACTTAACTGCCTCTATTTTATACATGCCCCTTCTATAGCTCTAGTCCTGACTTCTCTCCTGAGTCATATACATTTATCTCCATCTATTTACAGCACATCTCTATCTAGATGCTCCATTAACATTTTTAAAACTATTTTTTCTAATTACATATAAAAACAATTTTAACATTTGTTTTTTAAAATGTTGAGTTCCAAATTTTCTTTCCCTCTCTCCCCCACCTACTCTCTGAGATGGCAAGCAATTTGATAGAAACTATACATGTGAAAACATACAAAACACATTTTCATATTAGCCCTGTTATAATAGAAAATATAGATGTACTGATCTTTCCCCCACCCAAATAAAGAAAAAAATAAAAGTAGCCTTTGGTCTGCATTCAGACTCCATCAATTCTTTCTCTGGAGGTAGACAGCAATTTTTATCATAAGTCCTTCAGAAAATAGCTAAGCCAATCCATAGTTGATCATTATATCATGTTGCTGTTACTGTCTGTACACAATGTTCTCTTGGTTCTGCTTATTTCACTTTCTATCAATTCATATAAATCTTTCTGAGTTTTTCTGAAACCTTCTTGCTGGTAATTTTATATAGCACAATAGTCTGCTATCACAATACATCAACATTTCTAACTGGACAATATCCAGAATTGAGCTTATTATTTCCCCTTTCAAAAAAAAAAGGAAAGGAAAAAAAAACCTGCTCCCTTTTTTGACTTTTGTGTATTGGTCACTAGCATTAGCATCTACTTGTCCAGTTCTAATATATTCAAAACCTTAGAATTATCTTTGACCCCATCTTTCCTTGACAAGTCATATTGAATCAAACACTTTCCATTCAATCTGAATGACAGATCTTGAATTCATTCCCCTCTTCTCTATTTCCACTGCCATTACTGAAATTCTTTACAATGCATATTGACTTTTCCACCTCAGTTCTCTCTGTCTTCCAACCCATCCCGTACTTCTTTTATGTCATTCTTTATTACACATATATCTGGGCATGTCTTTCCTCTGCTCAAAAAAACTCTTTACTTGTTGAGTAAAATTTAAGCTCTGGTCTAGCATATGAGGCCCTCCACAAGGCAGATGCACCCTATCTTTCCAGACATATCATTTTCATCTCTCTAGAATAGTAGGCTGGTCATAAAATCAGGAAAATCTGAGTTGTATCATTTGTGTGTGATCCTACAAAGAATTATTTAACTTCTATGTGACTAGGGCAAGAATATAAATCAATTTGCATAAGTAGAAGTTTCCCTACCCTGGGGTCCCGGGTTAGTACAATCTGCCTTGAAAAAATCAGTGCTATAAACAAACCATACTACTTCTTGCTGTCCCATGTCCCCATCCAGACCCTGCCAATCTTTGTGTCTTTGCTCATGCACTGAGGTGCCATTACAACTCCATGGAATTCTTATTACTCTATGATTTCTCAGCTAGAATGCTTCCTCCTCCAGAAAATGCTCTTTCTGTCCAGACCTTTCACCCAGTAATGACTTTGCCCTAGGACCTCACACAATTTTTATTTCTTTTAGGTACTTATTAAATTTTATTTTGTATTACAGTTATTTATATATGTGTCATACCCCCTTTCACAAAGCAAGGATGAGACAGACGGGAGTGACTAGCTCTTTTTCTCCCAGTGAGTGGTCCTTGCCATCAGCCCTGCCACTTCTTCCTAAGGCTTTCTAGGCGCTGGCATAAGATCTGCCTCTGTAAGCCCTTCAGACCCGGTGTGGCCAGGCTTTCTGAATTACTGCTACATCCATGAGACTTATATGGAGAGCATTTGTTGCTTTTCCATCATTTTCAGTCATGTCCAACTCTTCATGACTCCATTTGAGGTTTTCTTGGCAAAGATAAAAGGCTTTCCATTTGTCTTGGAGATTAACTTTCATATTTTTATCTCTCTCAATTAAAGTGTTAGCTCCTTGAAAGCAGGGATCATATTGTTATTGTTTTTTTTCTAATTGTATCACTAAGGTTAACACAGTGCTTGACTCATAGTAAAATGCTTTTTCATTCATTAATTTCATTCATCTTCTTACCATAACTTTCTGAGGATTACTTAATTTTCATATCTCTTTGGAGCTTCATTCAAGGTTTGAAATTCAAAAGATATTTATTAAATGTTGTTAAATCAAATTGAATTGGACCTCAATACTCATAATTTTTCTTCTAAACTTTATTATACTCAAGGCACAGGAGAAAAAAAGAGAAAGGCATTAGAACTATTTATTCTAGTGAAAATAATGTTTGGGGAGGAAAGAAATAAAATATCAGTCACAGAATCCCCAAATCTGAAAGTTGGGAGGGACTTCAGGGGCTATCTAGTCCAAGCATATGCAAAAGGAACTCCTACTCTAACATTTCTAAGAAATTATTCTCTGTTCTTTATTTTTAGTGAGAATTTGGGAGGATAATTGGAGCGAAGAAAAGAAAGCTAGCTAAAACCATAGCAGAAAGGATTTGAGTTAGACATAAAGATAGATTTCTTTGGTAAATGGGTTAGTGAGTTATCATGTGGATTCTCAAGCTCTAAATCTATAACCTTATGATTCTATCTATGGCTCTCCTTTCCTAAAGATCTTTCAAAATAGGATCGATACCTGTCTGTTCTGAATGGTTAGAAAACAGTTCTGCCTGAAAGAGGAATTTGTGAGGTGGAGAAGTTTTCTTCCAAATCTCAATCTGAGATCAACAACTTATTATTAAAAATGATTTTTTTTTGCTTCCAAAAGTTAAGCTCCAAAAAACCTTCAACCTTGTTTACTGGATCTGCCAAATAGTTTCCAAAGCAATTTTCCATTCTGGCGTTTTAACTAGGTTGCACTTTTAAATGTTAGCCAGAGTGTGGCACTGCTTCTTTGAGGCAACTGACCCAGAAGATCCCCAAGGAGAAGGAAGGGTGGGGGCATGGAGGGGAACAGCAACAGCCAACACCAATATTCACTGTCCTTGTCAGATGTGAGGTGCTGGATTCACTAGGTCTTTTCTTTATATATTCAGCTGTGTTATGGAAAGTGACACGGTGTTTACTTTCCATTATGAGGAAATACATTGCTGTGCAGGCATGGAATTAACTGTTTTCATTTGATTACCTAAAGGATGACTACCTGTGGGTACAATCAGCCTAGTTATTCTCCTTGATATAAACAGCCCAAGTAATTAATGGTCCCTTGTGCACCCTTGCAAAAACAAAAGAGGAAATGGAGCTAATCCAGGAGTTTGGAAGGTTAAAAAGAAAGTTCCAGACAATGGTGAATCTAGAGAGGGTTCTGGGAAGCCAGCTCAAAGGGGCAGGATTGATCGAGCAGGTGGTTATGGAATGATCGCAACTCCCCACTTCTACGAATCCTGATCTGTGTTCGGATCATGACAGACAAATGAGAATGTTTGGGGAAATCTGTAATAAGTAGAGCTGTCCATGTCTGTGTACTTGTGGAAAAAGAAAACACATGTTTTCTGTCATAAATGGTTTTGTAATCGCAGTTAAAAGCAAAACCAAAAAAAAAAAGCCAGCAATACTTTTTTTCCTTCTTTATTTCCTTTCTTCCCAGAGGTGGGAGGGGTGCATGCACACATGCTCACACGCACACACACACAACTAGATGTTGGAGAATGAGGAGTGGGATCTCAGTCCGTCTGAGGTAGCCCAGGCTGCTAACCCTGAAGCTAAGACCCCAGCACTGGAGGATGCAGCAGCTACTGACTCTACTAGACAGAACACAGAGCCCTTCGTGCATGCAGCTCTTAGGGAATAGGGCTGGGTGGCAGTCTTGCCCAGCTCTGTCATTTTCCATATCAGATTTTTATTTATAACCTTCCTCAGAAAGAGAGAGAGGCCCCCAAATCTCTGGGCTGAGTAGGGACCTCTTGGTGTGGTAGAGAGTAAAACTGAATGCTAAATTGCAGAACACAAACTCACTTAATCAAGGGAAATGAATGTATATAACAACTAATGGTAGGGGCTTGGTGCTGCCTTCAGCATAGGGGATGCTCAAGTCTCCTATGTGCCCAGCAATGGCATTATTTAGAGTCTTCAGGCTGGTGCTGTACTTCCTGCCAGTCACCAAAGCTGGTGGACTCTTGAAGGAAATGAGTCCTCATGCAGATAATGCTACTCCTTTGATGACTAGACATAACGCATTTTGGAGTTTACAAACTGTTTCCCCTTTATAATCTTATTTAATACGTACAACAACCATTTGAGACAGGTAGAACAAATATTAGATTTTTGCAGATTTTATAGATGAGAATAATGAGGCAACAACTGGGCTGACGTCACAGAGCTAGTAAGTGGGTCCTCTATTTCAGAAAAGTAAAGAATAGAATCCAGAGACCATCTTGAGATAAATAAGGGGGATGTTTATTCTCAAAACAAGGATGGTGCTTTGGCATTGCTTTTGACCTCTGCATCCCACTTGGTCCTGATGGGGACCACAAGGCCCCCAGTTTCACTTCTGTGGGGAACCAAGTTTCCCCCACATGGTATCACAAATAACAATGCCCTGATCATTCTATATGCTGTGCCAACTTCTTTCCCTTTTACTGCTCTAGTCATTGTTCTTCACGACTGTCATAGGGGTGTTGGGGGTCAATGGCCAGTGAACCAGAACTACAATGGGAAGGACAGAGACTATGGCCAAGATTGCCTTGAAGTCACTGAATCTGGACAAACAGAGGGCCAAAGGGGTAGAAGAGATCCAGAATCACAATCAGAATCAGTGTCAGGACCCAAGAGGAAAGAAAGCACCAAAATAGTAAGATGCCAAGTATTGTGAATCTTGTTGGATTTGTGAGTTGAATAAGACTCTTGTTTCCCTCCCTGTCTTATTGTTTTCCTTTGTTTCTAGTCTGTGATCTTGAGACATGGCATAGTTGTTCTTTTCTCTATTATTTTCTATAAGTCATAGTTTCATGTAGTCAGGATACCCCACTCCATAAACACATCTGAAAATCTAGGAGGGCAACCAGGAGGAGGTTTAAGGAAGGCCAGAAGTAAATGCTTCCACGTGGGAACTTGATCTTTTCCCTTTAACTTTATGCACTATATAATAAACTATGTGGCCATAACTAAGCCAACCCATTTTTAAATGGAAGAGGAAGTAGAGGATGAAAGCCCAGATGTTGTGGGACTCATGAACTATATATTTAACTATCTTTAGACTTGATCAGAGGGGGTTAATAAAAACTGGAAAATAGGTTTGGCAGTGAGGTAAGCACTTCAGGCATTTTTAAGGCTGAATGTTATACGATGGCCAATAGGGATACTGTAGCCTTCAAGGAAGGTTCTCCCACATATGGACTAAAGAGAAACTAAGAGAACAACTATCTAGATGGCCCAAATAGAATGCCATTTTGTTGGCAGCTCAGATATGGTGCTTCTTCATACAGTGACACCTTATTTTACTTTAGGATTAATGAGAGCAACATTTGAGCCTCCTGACCCAAAGCCCTAGGCAAAGAAGTCAAAGATCAGAGGTGACATGAGAGCAGAGCTTTCCAATTCTTTTTGGTGCGAGGGATAATAGTCTATAAAACCCTTCACAATTGACAGGGGGGAATGGGGCTTTCAGGTTTCCTGTGCATAGAGTGAGGCAGAAAAGTTGTAAACAAATAACCATTGATATGCCAGATGTGAGGGTGTGCTTTACGTAGAACAACACATAGTTTAACTCTAGTCTAGGATTGGAAGGTGCTGGCAATTTGTAACAATTGGCTTTCTGAAAATGCATGACTCATATTTAAGTTTAATATATGCCTTGTTAACATTTTCCCATTAGTTTATTAAGTCTAGAATGTGTTGTCCTGTTGTTGGGTCATTTTTCTGTTGTATCTGAGCTTTTGTTTGACTTGATGCAAACAGGTATAAATGGAGGGTCACCTAGCTAGTAAGTGTCTGAGACAAGACTTGAACTCATAAAGATGAGTCTTCCTGATTCCATGCCCAATGCTCTATTATGCCACCTGACGGCAAAAATATAGCCTGAGGGTCGAATCTGAGCCTCCCATTTTAATATGAGCAGGATCTGGTCCTTTTGCCATAAATTTGTTGGCCTCCTGGTCTAGCCATTTAATTAAAAAAAAAATCAAACCTTGTACTTGCCAGTTTCCAAGGTAACATTCATACTGAAATATTCAACTATTGGATCTTTGGTGCAAGTGGTTCCAGCATATCCTGGGGTTTAGGAGATTCCTCTGGAAGTGCCTCCCTAGTCTAGGGGTCTCGGTACACTCTAGGTAGAGGCAAAATTCTCTGAGCACTTGCAGACCAGAAACTACCACTAAGTGGAGCCCATTGTAACCTCTTGGAAGACAGGAATTCTCTTACATGTTTCTGTATCCCTTCTATCTCTATGTTTCTCCTTTGTATCTCTTATCAGTCAGAATCAATCTCTTTTCCTTGGATACTCATCTTGGTCATACCATTTAATGAGAGGGATACCACAGGATTCTAGCCTGGGCCCTCTTCTCTTCTCCCTTTATACTAATTCATTTGGCGATCTTATTAACATCTATGGATTTAATAATCATCTCTACATTAAAGATTCTCAAATCTGCATATCTGGCCCAAATCTCTCTTGACATCCAATCTTACATCTCCAAATACCTTTCAGATATCTTGAACTGAATGTCCAGAAGATATATTAAAGTCAACTTGCTATAAAGGGCATCATCATCCTTTCAGTTCCTCAGGGTCATATTAGGTATTATCCTAAAATCCTGACTGCCTCTCAATACCCTCCTTTCCCTTAACCATTCTGTTGCCAAGACTTGTCGTTTGTACCTTTACAACAACTCTCCTCCATGGGCAGCATCCTCTGTCCCCATTCTGATTCCTTATTGCCTTCAGGAGCAAATAAAATCTTCTGACTAGTATTCAAAAATAACCTCCCCCCCCCATTCCCTCCCTTCTTTTCCAGTCTTCCAATATCTTCCATTTTGCCAGGTGCTCTTTAATCTAGTGACACTAGCCTCCCTTCTCTCATGACTGCGTATTTCCTCTGGTTGTCTCTAATTCTTGGAATGGTCTCTCTTTTTTATCTCTGACTTCTCTCATCCCTTAGTTCCAACTAAAATCCTTCATAGGGGATTTTAGGAAACCTCATCTTTCCTTTTTCAGAAAATCAGGAAACCTCATCATCTTTCTTTTTTCAGCAAATCTAGACCTCTTGGTGACCAGATTTTAATAATAATATTATAATATTATATTAGTCTAGGGTTCTAATAATAATATAAATATAATAATAATAAAAACTTCATATTATATCCTCTATCACACTCCATTTATAAGGTCCATTTTTAGCAATTCGGCATCTTGGCCTAGTGGTGAGAATACCTGATCAAGGGTCAAGGAGTTTCGGGTTCAAATTCTCCTTGTATCACTTGGTAGCTTACTATTGGATGTGTTGAAGGGCAGTTAAATAGCACAGTGGATAGAAAGCCAGACTGGGAGTTGGAAGGACCTGGGTTCAAATGTGTTCTGGCACTTTCTAGCTATGTGTAACCCTGGGTGAGTCACTAAACTTTGTTTACCTAGTGCATGCCACTCTTGGGTCTTAGGGAAGTTACTAGGACAGAAAATAAGGGTATAAAAATGAAAAGAAAATCCTCCTGGGGTATTGCACCCATTAGTGCTAAGTGCCAAATCAAGTCTTGTAGCAGATCAAGTCACAAACTTTATGTGCCTCAAATAACTCCCTAGAATGCATTTTCTAATCATGGAGAAACCGGAGTTACAATGAAGTGGATCTGGTACGTGGGAGGCAGTGATGGTAAACCTTTTAATGATGAAGTGCCCCTCCCCCCTATCCCCACACAGGGGAGGAAGGAAGTACTCCCATTGGGCTTCTGGGCAGAGGGGCGAGGAAATGTGAAAAAATATACTCAGACATGGTGGAAAGGAGGAGGGGAGCAGCTCTGCCCGAGTCCTTCTGCCTTTCTAGTAACAAAATTGGGCAGGGGAGCAACACGTGTTCACAGAGAGCTCTGCATGCCATCTTTGACACCCATGCCATAGGTTCACCATCTCTGACTTTAACCCCTTAGTCGAGAAAGTTATTTTCATCTATGCTTGGTAGCCAACAAGGTACGGGAATACCATATATAATGCCCAAATGTGTTTGAATGGGAGAAAGAAAGCATGTACCCTTCCCCCATCTCCTTACTCTAATAAATGTCTAGAATTTCCTTTGTCTGAACATGGGATTTCTTTCGCCCAAGTGATTGGTTTTGAGAAAACGAACAAACTCATTCTTCCTTTACTAGGGCTTATAGTCTTAGGAACTTCCACTCCGCATAGAGTCCTCCTGCTTTGTCCCACACTTCTTTTTCCCCATTTAGAGAATGACATTTCTCAAGTCGAGTCTCAGGTGGAAATTGACACTCGCTGCACTTTTAAAAGATTGATGTGCCGGTAGTTTTCCTATACAATCCTTCATTCATTCTCGAAGATTAAAATGAGCCTCTCTCTAAGCCATGGAAAGGGGGCAATAAAAAATGAATCTAAATCTTACCTACTATGAGCACTATGAGCACACATCTGCAAAGCAAGATCGTGTTCAAGGATAGCTCTTTGGATGGTCCAGGTAAATATAATGGTATATGCAGGGGTGTAAGAACACCAAGACTGCCATCAGTATTTATGATCACTGTGGGTAGGTGTTTCTTGCTGTGTTCAAGTTTGAGAGGAATATAAATGCCCCATTAAGGCTGCCCTGGAAGTATGGAGTGAGGCTTTTGTATTGTTAAGTGGAAAATGCTGCTTTGTAAGTCTGATAGAGCAGTCAGCTTGCAAACAGCAAATTGGCAGAGAGAGGAGTAGGAGCAAGCAGGGGAGGCAGGAAGGTAGCCTACCCAGGAGAGGACTCTGATAAAGCAGAATTCGCTGGGGAAGAAATCTGCTGAAAGGGCAGGTATTAACAGCTTTCTAGACAGGAAATACAGATTATGTGAAGGGGAATATGAGTGGTCTTCTCTCCTAGTTTTAGACATTTGTCTCACACCCCCCCCCCCCCGCCAACCCCCAGTGAAGAGAGGAAGGAGAAAGAAAAGTGGGAACTGAGAAATAACTAGGAAAATAAGAGTGAAGACAGTAAACAGAAGGTTTAGCTTGTCAAACTGAATGATGAATGGTTATCTATCATTTTCCCAGGAAGAGAGGAACCAAAGATGGTGTATCAATTTTTATAATTTTAAGGCTGAAAGATAATAAGTGTGCAAAAATGGAGCAGACTATATAACAATTCTCTCTGAAAATGTGATTACACATAAAAAATCCATAAAAATGTACAAAGTGATAGATGAACTCAAACTAAACAAATGTAGTTTTTTATTCTTTTGGAACTGAGCAGAAATAGTTTAGGCATAGGAACTGATTTTGAATTTTTTCTCAGTTTTAAAAGAAAGAAATATTTGGGTTTGGGGACTTTAATTGAATTTTATTTCAAGTCAAAATTTAAAATTTTTATATAGGATAGCATTAAAAATTGAATTCTACATAGAATTGGCAAAGTTGACACATTTCAATAAGTAACATAATCAGAACATAAACTAGTACAATTCCCTCATACCTCTTGACCAATGCCCCTCCTATAACCAAGAAAGGTCATGAGTCATATGTATTAAAATGTCTCAAAATTTTTTATAAGCAAGGCATTTTTAAGCAAGAGAATTAAATGTCTGGGCTTTTTAATATCATTTATATTTAATTTGGGAATCTTAATATGAACCAGAATTATCTCCATTTTCCCAAGGGAACAATGGTCGTGCTTAATTCCTTTTTCTGCATGTCCATGGTATGTATTGGGAGACCCACATACACCTCCATTAGGCTTATACGTTCATTAGGGGCAGACAACATCTGGCTGACATAAAGAGATTGACCCTTAAAGATATCAGCTTGCAACTAGTACAATAAACAATTCTGAAGTCATTAAAATTTAGTTTGGTTAAGCCAGATGGGTTTTAATGAACCTCTTATTATGTAAAGAAAACTAGTTTCAGTAAATAATAAAGTGAATAATTTTTTCTTCTGCAGTAATGAGTATAATTTTTAATTTCTTCAATAAGTAGTTGACAGCAATCTGTCTTATTTACATTAAGAGAATAGGTGAAATGATAATTATGATTTCGTTCCAAGATTGCACTGATCAGTCTATAATTATTCACTAATCGTCAACATGTGAGTGGACAGGGTTACATATTATAATTATGTCCCAAAAACTCTCCTCCTCCCTCAACAACTTTGAAAAAATATTCGAACATGTGTTAACTGTAAAATTTCCTCTCCAACCTGAATAAAATAGAAAACACATTTAAAAAAATTAGTCCAAGATATGTATGAACCAATGTATAATTATTGTAAAATATCTATACCTAAAGAATATGATGGAAAAACAATGAATCACAGTATCCATGCAGATTCAGCTTCCACTAATCCATTCTTAACCCACCTCTAGCTTTTGCCCAAGTGTGAAAAGGGTACCTAGATGAAACCCTGAAGGTTAAGAATCCTGGAGGTCTTTCTGACTCTTGAGGAAATTCCAGAGAAATGAGTTTGTCTATGTGTGTGTTTGGGGCTAGAGGAAAGGACCATGGGAAGGGTCAGAGTTAGGTAAACTTGTGATTTCTTTAGTAGAATCTTACTCTCAATCTCCATGAAACATGTACACATTATATCTGCCCTCATCTTACAGCTCCCTCAATTCATATTGTGTCATAGTTGGCAAGAATATGGACAAATCCTGGGATCAGGGATGGGTTTGTTATAAGCAGGATGAAGTGCAATTTATCTTACTAATCGCCTTGGACAAAACTCACCCTTTCTGTCATATAACACTTTGAAATAAAAGATGTTATTCCTGAAGAAACCCTGTTTGCTTATGGAAGAAAAGACAACCAATTAATCTAATTATTACTCATATAATGAGCAGGAGAAGGGAGGCAACCTGGTTTGTTTATTTATTTTAAAGTCAAAGTGCTTAATTCTATTCCAAAACACTATTCCAAAACACAAGTACAGCTACTATTACAAATGAATAACTTAATTAAAAAACATTGATTTTGCTCATTGACTGCTGCAAATTTTATTAAATATTAATGTAACATTTTGTATTTTTTATACAAGTCATGAAAGTTTTATGTGTTTTCTCCCCTACAGCAGCCTCAGACTTTATGTGTTTCTGCAACATAAGTGACAAAATGTTAGGCAACTCAGAGTACCTACATCAATATTGCATTGGGGAGTTTGCTATAATATATGTGTGTGCATAAGTGTATGTGTGGGTACATATACGCTTACATGGCTTCACACACCAAGTAGAAGGGGGAAAAAAGTAAGACTGAACGTAAGAGAAAAAAGAGAAAGCAAGTGGTATGTTTTCTCCCCGCTGGAGATAAAACAACCTCGGCATGCACAGACCAGAGAGCCTTGAACACAAACCACAAAAACACAAATGTAGTGTTAACTGTTCAAAGGCATCTATGGGAGAAGTATTAAGAAAAAGGACAAGCCTTCTCTTTCATTGCACCTAAGTGTTTAAAAGACCTGAAAATACAGTCTGTGAGAGCCCTCTAAAGCAGGACTGATGCGCAGAAATGAGGCATGTCTCCTTTCTTTGTGAGAGGTCATTTTATGTGAAGACATTGCAGTTCACATCTTATCTGAGTCTTTTTCATATCCATATATAAATTGAAAGTAAGCCATGCTTTCCTTCCCTACTTGATCCTCACCACAGATCAGAGATTTAAATGTTTGTGGTTGGTTGACAGCTGTGTCAACGGAAGCAGATGACACAGCATCATCAAACAGAGTACAATTACCTTGCCCTTGAAGAATTGCCTTTCTTTAAAGATCTCAAAGCCCTTTAGAAACAAGGAAGAGGTTGATTTAAATCCTTTCCTCAAGGTCACAGAATGACCTAAGGACCTAACATAAAATATTAAATTTTGGTAGTCCTTATTTTAGATACTATTGAACTTAGTAAAATCTGTCAAACTAAATCTACATGAGGATTAACAATCAATGGCTTTAATGCAAAGAAAGGATGGGGAGATGGTAAAAAAATATGTTGAACAATATGAAAACAAATTTCAATAAATGAAAAAGAGCAGAGGTTCATAAATGACACAGAAGCTTCATGACATATCATAAATGCCTTCTTCAAGAATAAAGTCATGAGGGTCTCCTAGACACAACAAGCACCAAATACCATTACGAAAAATGAAATGTTGATATTCTAAGACAATAAAAGACTAGTCCCCAGTGCTAAAATCATTTTGGAATCAGTTATGTGTCAGTACAATTACTAACTTGTTCAAACAAATTGAAATTACAAACTTGTTAGAACAAAATGGCAAATTGGGGGAGGGGGGAGAAGCATGAAAATCTATCAACAAATGTTCCCTTAGCATCTACTCGACACCAGGCATTCCAAAGACAAGGTATGGTATGCAGGTAAAACAGTTACAACATGACATTAAAAAATACAAAAAGTATTGGAAAATGGAAAATTAATGCAGTTATCAAGAAAGACGATCACCCTTTTCTATGAAAGTTTATCCGATTGTAATGTATTTGCCCAAATGAGGCAAATAGAACCTGCGAATGTTATCTGTTTATAACACCAAGCAAAAAGAGAGATGGCAGTCAAGGACAACTCTGAGTTTGAATATAAACTCACTGGCAAATTCTGATGGAGAAGGATAGGGGAATAGCATAAGCAGTGTCAGATAGCAAGGAGCAGTAGAAAGAGAAACATGTTTAAAGAAAACTTGGCATGAAGACTAATTAAATCAGATCATTGCAAGAGCAACGAGGATGAATCTGAAAAGAGGACAACAGCTGAAGAATGGAAAAGATCTGTCAACATTTTTATAACAAGTTATTTTCCCCATCAGTGACACTGGAGTCATCACATTCAAATTCTAGCCAATGTTCGTGCTGTGTGTGACTGTTGCATGAGGAAACAGAAATTGCACCGAAGAAAACAAAGACTAGGAAAGGTAGTTGCATTAAATCCAAGAATAGGTGGAGTACTATGGAAGGTTAAGGGGTGATTTTTTGAAATAAAGGCAATGGAAAGGGCACTGCATTTGGAGTCAGGTGACCATTGTTCAGATTCTAGCTCAGGTTACCTAGCTTACTATTGTTATTAAAGCTTAATATGGAGCTTAAACTAAGAGTTTGGGCATGTCATATGCACTTATATGTATATACATACATTCATGAGTATAAAACATACACATATATTGTGAAGTTCAACTGAGAAAATATACACACAATCCATTTTTATTCCCAGCCTGTATATATACATTTCTATAGATATATCTCCCCTATTATATCATGTTTTCCTTGAGGACAGAGATTGTCTTTTTTTCTCTTTTTGACTATTGGCAATAATAATTAAAAATAATACAGCATGGTGCCTGTCACATAACAGGCATTTATTTAATGTTTATTGACACTGATATAGACATGTGTATGTCTACATCCCTCTCTCTATGTCTATGGATATGTACACTATAGACATGTTAAATTATATATATGTGTGTGTGTGTGTGTGTGTGTGTGTGTGTGTGTGTGTATATGATATAATTTCACAACAACCCTGAGAGGCAAGAGCTATTATTATCTCCATTTTCCAGCTAAGAAAACTGAGGCTGAGAGAGGGTCAATGACTTGCCCAGGGTTATTTAGTAAATAAGTGTCTGAGGTAGAATTTTAATTCAATTCTTCCAGGTCTGGGACACTCTTCACTAAACCATTTAGCTGTCCAAATGCTTTAGCATTTCCTTGAAAGGTACAATAACCAAGATAATTTCGATTCTATATTCCTCTGTTTAGTAATGTCAATTAAGATAGAAATCAAGACAGGCAGCCTGAAATAATGAATAGATAGTCAATTGCAGAGTCAGGATCATCTGGCTTCAAGTCCTGCCACTGACATTTATTTACTGGTTATGTGACTCCAGGCAAGTCACTTAGCTTCAACTACTTTAAGAGTCTAAATTGTGCAGTAGTTGCCACTCTGCACTGGTGAAGAGATTTTCCTCATCATGGGGCTCTCTTCACCAATGAAACTACAAGTCTGGGACTCTCTTCTCTGTCCAAGACATGGATAAATCAAGGAGAGGTGTGCTCCCAAAGTCTGTCTCTGTCTTGGAGGATGTCTGGCACCCTATCCAAATGGAAGAGGGATGTCCAGGTGAGGTACTCAAGATGCTCCTATTTGGGGATAATTGCATCAATCCCTCAAGTATTGCAGAGCCTTATAAATGAGATCTAGTCAATCAAAGAGTTCTGCTTAACAATCCACACAGGAAAAGCAAACAAACAAGTAAATGAAGAATGCCTGTTAGCTAGGCTGTTCTAGTGAGTTAGATGGGCAGCCCATGGACTCGACCATCAATATGTGTTTTGTGGTTAGACATGGCAGAAATATAATTAGTTTGGCTCACAATTGGACTAGAAGAACTAAATTGTATTTGGGAGACTAAACACTTTCAGTTATCTAAGGAAAAAATCCTTGAAGCCCCTGAAAATAAAATGTATTTTTTTACACCAATCTTCTTCCTGTGATCCTTTATAGCTATAAATCATCATCCAAAGTGAGATGAAAAGAAGCATTTTGAGATGTTGCTTTTTACTAAAGATGAATTGTATGCAAGAAGTGACATAACACATACATTTAGGAGATGTATATCTAGGTAGTATGGTGGATAGAGGGCCAGGCCTGAAGTCAGGAAGATTCATTTTCCTGAGTTTAAATCTGGCCTCAGACACTTATTAGCTTGTGACCCTGGGCATGTCACTTAACCTTGTTTGCCTTCATTTTTTCTATCTGTCAAGTGAGCTAGAAAAGGAAATGGTAAAACACTCCAGTCTCTTTGCCAAGAAAACTCCAAATGGAGTCATCAAGAGTTGGACATGATTGAACAACAACCAATATTTGGAAGTGGGCCAGGCATGTAGGGAAAGCTAAAGATAATAGACAGACAACTTGCATATTCCCCTGGTAGCTTTGTAATGAAAAGGGAACATGAAGAAGAGCCCCAGAGCTGGGTGAGGCCTCTGAGAGGGATCTATGGGAAGACTTAGACAAGAATCAGGTAGGATGAAAGGATGGCGGTCATTGCAATCAGTCCCATTGGGCAGAGTATCCCTCTTTCGGAAGAAGTCCCAGATTGACTGTGGGACGAAGGAAAGAGAACGTGAACTTCTTGACTGCAGGGAGTTTTCTGTGTTCTCAAATGCTTAGCACAATGCTTTACATGTAGAAAGCACATAGTAAATGCTATTTCGTTCACATGGAAAGGTAAAGCAAAGTCAGAAGGAACAACACAATATGAAAAGTTAACCATTTTTAATGTGTTGTGGAAAGACAAACAAAGGTTTCTCTAAAAAAGGGATTTAATGTTGAAAGTCAGAAATAGAGCACTTTTGAACTTGAAAGACTTTTATGCTATGCAATAGAAAACGATACCTTAAAACCAATTTCCCCCTTTTGTGTTTGCCAAAGATCTAAGTATATGTTTGGGTGCCTCAGCTGCAGTCCTAGAATGTAATAAAGGAAACTGTGACTCCCTGTGCTACTTACTAGGGATGCCAACAATTGTAATATATGAAATACTAAACTCGCATTTCAAATCTCAAGGCCAAGGAAAAAGTCTTTCCCATTAGTTCACTTTTAAAGCAAGAAAAGGGATTTCAACTTCACTGTCATTCAATGCATCCCAATCACCAGTCAATGGTTTTTGATTTGTTACATAAATCCTTCTGTCCTATTTCTGTGCCATTACTTATAAATATATTTATATTAATGCCCTGTTCCTCTTCATTCAGTAGTGAAGAATTTTCTTCATTGGTGGGCATTTAAGAAAAAAACATTCTGTGCAGCTATATCCAGGACTAGGCCAGAGGGCATGCTCAGTACATGTCTGACACATTTGGAAAGCTATTTGTGTCCCCAACCCAGCTTGACTGCAGACTGAGCCTGCATAGCCACCTTCAGTCCTCCCTGGGAATAAATTAAATCTGCATCTTGACTGTGTTGCCTGGAAGAGACTTTTAAATTATTTACTGGCAATAGCAGGGTGTTACGTTCCTTCCCAGTACCTTAGGTGGGAGTTTGTACCCCTGCTTAAGTCAAAGGCCACTTGCCTACTCCAGGCTATCATGTTAGTAAGTTCAGTAATGTCTAGAGAAAATCACAAGGCTTGAGGCAACTAAGATATATTAAAAGGAAGAAACACACATACACATACACAAAGAGCAGTGTGTTATCTCTTCTCTGTTGAGGGACTGTTTTCAGACCGGCCCTCTTGCTACTTTTCTTCAGTTAGGCCTGGAATATGGTAGAAGCTTCATTATATTTATTTTTTATTGTTGGATGGGTAGAGGGTAATCTTACAAGGATTTGGGGTTCAGAATTTGATCATAGAAATAAGAACTTGAGAGCAACTAAGCACTCATCTTTTTCCCCTACAAACTCACACTTTTTGCTGTTGAGGCCATATCATTCTCCCAAGTTACCCAAGTTTGCAGCCTTGGGGTCATCCTGGACTACTCACCCTCACTCTCATTTACCCTCTAAGAAGTTACTAGATCTTGTCATTTCTATTTCTACATCTCTCCAATGCATTAACATTTCTCAAGTGGGCTGTTGTAATATTCTCTTATTGGGATTTTCTGCCTCAGTTGTTTCCTTATTCTGATTTATTCTCAATAAAGTATCCAAATTAGTTTTTACCAAAGATTAGGTGTGATTACGTCAGATACATGAAACCTCCCTGTCTGTTCAACAAACTCTTATGGCTTCCTACTATAAACTCCTACATTTGACATTTAGAGTCCTTTAAATCTGTCTTCTTCTTACCTTCCTAGTTTTTGTAATTTCCTCCCCTCCCCACATTGGCCTTTGTTCTTTCTCACACAGAGCTTTCCATTTCCTGTATCTCTGGTCTTTGTCCTCCATATCTAGAAAGTGTTTTCTCCTCCTATTAGCCAACTGGAAACTCCATTTTCCTTTGAGACACTGATCAAACACTACCTTCTACATAAAGCCTTTCCCCCTGACAGCCATTCATATTCATTTTACATATATATGAACATATATATATATGTATATATATATACAATTTATATTCATTATATATTCAGTCTTCCTGATTTCAGGCCTGGCTTTCTACCCACCATACCACTCAGATGCCTGCTTCTAGATATATTCATTATATGTATTATACATTCATTATATGTTCATAATAATATTATATATTCAATATATTATATATTCATTATAGATTTATCATGATGTATATGTTATGGATTTTTAAAAAGGCAGTTTAGGTGATGCAGTGGATAGAGAACTCACTCTGGAGTGAGGAGTTGAATTCAAATTTAACCTTAGGTATTTACTACCTCTGTGTCCCTGGGAAAGTCACTTAACTTTATTTACCTCAGTTTCCTCAGCTGTCAAATAAGTTGGAGAAGGAGATAGCAAACCACTTCATTATCTTTCCTAAGCAAACCCCAAAAGAGATCACAAAGAGTGGGATGCCTGAAATGACCAAACAATAAAAGCACAGACATGCATCTGCTCATGTAGCTCCCTCTTCCATGGCTACTCTCCTAAGTCACCCTGAAATTGGGGGGACAGGTTTTCAGAGGGCAGCTCCCTCAGAGTTCTTAGTAGAAGTCGAGTTTACAGCTCTTACAAGAGCCCCAAGTCATGGGCTTCCTATTAAAGATAAGTCAGTAGACTTAGCTTTTAGAAAAGATATTTACCAAAGTGATATTGTAAGAATAGTTAATATAAATACTACCCTCCCCCCCCCCAAAAAAAAAACCTGTGGTTCACTCTTCCAAAATACACATTGGAATGAGGAGCGGGCTCAAGCGTGCAGTAGCTGTGAGTTACACGCACACATGACAGAGAGGTAACAATTTCTTTTTACTGCAATCTTTTTCTCCTGTTTTAGAGTCTTTAGGAAGGTGCCCTTAGGCAGAGGCCTTTGCTGGGCTCTGGGGATTCATGCTTTTGTGGAATCCACAGCTCCCTGGAAATACCTTTCCGTAGGTGACTGTCCCTCCTGGCTGCATAGATTACCTAGTCACCTTCCAGTGTGTCCGATAGTATGGTCCATGGGGGTGGGAAGAATGCGAGGGGCGCAGTTATCTTTCTTCCCTTCAGAGGCCTGGCCAGCTCCCCACTTGTCTTCACTTAGTGCTGGATGGGCGGCGCCTTTTGCATGCAAGCCTGCATGCACGTCTTTCTCTTTTAGCCAGTGCCAATACCTTTCCTGTGTGGGATCAGTTGCCTTTCTGGTAACTTTCCCCAAGCCCTATAATACTCTCAAAATGCTTAAGGACCCATTCAGACCTAGTTCATATGTTTGACGGATTGATGGATTCGACTGAGATGTCTGGGACTTGGATTAGGCTCAGGGCAGCACGTGAGTGTGAGTGTGTGTGTGTGTGTGTGTGTGTGTGTGTGTGTGTGTGTGTGTTTCCTTAAGCTTATAAGTATGTGCTTGTTGCTTTAGGACAGGGAATTTTTTTTCTTTTCTTTTTGTACCTTCCGCTCTTAGCATAGTGCTGGCATACAGGCTTTTAAAAAAAATCCTTGCCTTCCCTCTTAGTATCAATACTGTGTATTGGCACAAAGGGAAAAGAGGTAAGGGCTAGATAATGGGGGTTAAGTGTCTGGTCTAGGTCATAGCTAGGAAGCGTCTGAGGCTCTCTATCACCAAGCCACCCAGATGCCCCTGGCATGCAGACTTACCTACAGTTTGTGGACTGGTTTACTAAGGGCAACTTGGGAGTGGAGTGGATACAGTGCTGGGCCTCCAGTCAGGAAGATTCCTTTGTGAGTTCAAATCTGGCCTCTGATACTTGCTGCGCGACCCTAAGCAAATCACTTAATCCTGTTTTCCTTGATTCCTCAATCTATAAAATGAGCTGGAGAAGGAAATGGCAAACCACTCCAGTATCATTGCCAAGAACACCCCAAATGGGGTAATGAAGAGTGAAACAGGCCTGAAAACGACTGAACAACAACTTAACTAAGCAAGTATGATTTTTGGCTGAACATTTCTACTTTAGGATCTCAGTATCAGTTCTCAGATACAAAGTCAAATGGATTTCAATAACTGTGTAAAAGGAGCACTGTTTATTTTTATAAGTCTAGAAATGCCAGTATACGCCTGCTCAGAATAAAGTTTTTGATTAATTGAAGGAAATGCTAACTTACATTTCCAAGTTAATGAAAATAAAAAGATAATTTGTTTCTCATCCAAATTCATAAACCCCTTGAAATTTATTTATGGACCCCTTGAGAATCTGTAAATCACAGTTAACAACCCCTTGTCTAAAAGGAAAGCTCAAAGAAATGGGTTTGTTTTCTATGTTCATTGACAATTTGGAAAATCAGAAGCTTAACTACTACACAGATCCCATTCATCTGCATAATGGCTTTATATTAGCAGTTTTCATTAGAAGTGACCTTCTCTGGAGTGACTTTTCTAGTATGTTTTAAGGGCTACAGAATGCCATCTGTCTCCCCAAACCTTCTCGCACCCATTTCCTTAATGTAGGAGAAAACGTTTCAGTTCACAATCCTCGCTAAAGTTTAAAATGCAAATACTCTCTAAGAGAGGGAACTCAGTGATTTAATTTCACATCAAGATATGTATGGCAGATCCAAATATAAGTCATACAGATAGGCAGGAAGGAGGAAGGACAAGGATAGAGCTGAGTTTGGAATGGGCTAACAGACAGGGAAAATACACTAAGAAAATGAAGAAAAAACTTCTAACAATTTTTTCTAAGACTTTCTGATTCTCATCACAAGGAAGCCAATGAATTTTTTTTTAAATGAGGTTTATTTTTTCCTATCTGGAAGGTGCAATATAATTTGCTTTATTCTGAATAATTCTGCCAAAAACCCCTAAACATCTTTATTTTATTTTATCGTGATACAGTAATGTTGTTTAAACTTCACTAAGAATATAATATGTAAAATACTTTCTATTTATATGATATTTTGGTCTACAGACCTCTATGTGGTTTCCAGACCTTATCTAATATTTCCAAATCCTTGTTAAAAGGCCAGCTCATTATCTCATTTAAGAAAAGTGAGACATGTGGAAAGGTTTAATATCTTGTCTTGAAATGTATACTCTATGGATTTATATGGCAACTACTGAAATTGTATCTATAAAATGTCCTGAACTTTCTTTCAAGTTTAATGTGGTAAAAATCTCATTAAGTTCTTTCAAATTGTAGGTTTAAGCTATAGATCATTCCTAAATTTTGGAGTTGGGAAATCCTAAAGTATAAGGATGACCCTTTTTTTTTGCTATAATATTCTTTGGGAATCTGGAAAAATCTATGAATTGTTAAAAATCCTTTGCTTCTTACCTGGTCTCTGTTACATACAAAACTGAACACTCTTATGGAGTTGATTGCATTTTTCCAGAGGAAAAAAATTTGAAAGATCACAATTTGTGATTGGGTCCCTGATTGAAGAAGGATCCAAAATGAAATATATTATCAATATGCCTGATTACAATAATATTCCTATTTTTTTTAACTCACAAATTTTTATTTTAAATAGTAAAAACCATGCCTTGAAATTTAACAAAATGGGTATAAATATCCTTTACACCATGATGATAGGGCCATTTGCTCATTACCCTTGTTGATTATTTGCTGTAACTGTGTATGACACACATACTTGTGCAAATATTCACATATATAGTAGTTGATCATTCAGGAATTTTAAAATCAAGTTTCTGAATTGTTAAGATCCTCAGTTTCTTGTTTAATTCCTGTTACCAACACATTTGAACATTTCACTACAGATGAACCTCCTTAAAAATTTTTTTTGGACAAAGGAAATGAACTCAGATCAGTAATTTTTTTTCTACTTGCCAGCAATTTAACTAAAAACTTTCATTAGAGAGACATTTCATTTTGTGACTTAAATGAGGTTTGAGGGTTATCTGGAGGTTTTATTTATCTTTGCTCTCCCTGATCCCCAGTTTATTGGACCCCACAAAAATAGAGTTTTTCACGTCTTCTATTAGTAAGTGTGATTTTATCTTTTACACTATGTAGCCAAAGGGCAGAGGCAGAAAAGGATTGTCCCATAGTCCTATTTGCTGCACAAAGGGAAATTACTGTTGAGTTAAGGAGAGATAATTTATGGTGTGCAAAGATGGACGTCTTCCTTTTCCCATCTAGGCCCCCTGCCAGAACATTCCTAAAACTGAAGGAATGGGAAGAAGGGAATACCTAAAAGTCTAAGTAAGCAAAATCAACTGAACGATAGAAGCCATATCAAAACCGCAGTGTTGGGGAAAGAATTAGCTGTTGAAATGATCCTTTTCAGAAGGAAAAGACATTATAGTGCTAGTGAGCTCCTTTTTTAATCAAAGGTGGGGGGAAGAGAGTTACACAGAGATGCAGAGAAGCTGGTGCACGTGAATCAAATATGCCTCATGTTTAGATGTCATTTTAAGCCCTTTTCTCACAGCAAGCAACCTAGGGATGGGGCTAGCACAGATAACCCTCCATTTCATAAGATGAGGAAACTGAGGCTCCAAGAGTTTAAATGACTCCCTAGTGATCCCATAGCAAAGGATCCCAGAGAGGATGGAAGTCTCCTGCCCAACATTCTAATCACTGCAATGTGCTGGTGTTTGGCACTGACAAAGGGAAGATGAAGGGAAGACTTCGGGTGTGTTTCAGAACTGGGCAGAGCTGAACGTGCATTTAGGCAGCTGGGAAGGAGTCTCTGGCAGAGGAAGGACTAAATGAGAAATAGATGTTGGATGACTAATAGCCATGCCAGGCACTGCGCTAGGTGATGTGTCCGTGTCATCTCACTGGGAGGTAGGTGTAGGATTATTCTCTTCATTTTACAATTGAGGAAACTGAGGCAAACAGAGGTTAAACGCCTTGCTCAGGCTCACACAGTTGGTTACCATCTGAGGTCATATCTGAATTCCAGGTCTCAACAGTCTATCTTCTGTGCCCCCAATTGCCTGGAGCAGTAAGGGCCTGGCTGAGATTTTATAATTTAAAAAAACATGATCTTCTGCCCTAGCAATAACCCTAAGACAGAAAGACAAGAGCCTAGGCAAATGAGGTTAAATGACTTGGCCAGGGTCATATAGCTAATAAGTTTTTGCAGTCAGATTTGAATCCAGGTTCTCCCAAATCCTAGTCTGGCATTCTATCCACCTTGCTGTTTAGCTGCCCCCGTTAACTTATAATAGGTAAAAATAACTTGAAATAAATATACCACTATTCCCATGCTCAAGAGGCTTACTTAGTATGTACGATAATACATGTATATGCTTAGGATCTAGAGCTAGAAGGGAATTTCTAGAATTCCTCCAGGGCACCAGCCTTGCTGTGTGTCACAGAAATGGCAGAGACACAATTTAAATTCAGCTTTTCTGAATCCTATGTCAATTTTCTTTTCACCAAACCAATGATTTTCAAAACTTTTTGGTCCCTGAAAGATTTTTAAATCTTAAAAATTATTGAGGACCCTTGCCCCCTAAAAGAAGCTTTTGTTTATGTGAGTTATGCTTATTGACATTCACTGTATTGAAAAGTTAAAACAACTTATTATTATTATAGTTTTGACCTAGGGAAGACCCCCAGGAAAATGTAGGACCATATTTTGAGAACATCTGAACTAAATTATGCTGATGGATCATCATGGGAGGAGAAGAAAGAATACTAGGATTAAATACAATAAAAATTCATTCTCATGAATCCAAGGTTGGTTTTGCCTTGGGTTGGCTAAGTCTAATAAGCAACTGGCACAGAAGAAAGCTCTAATGGCTTAGTTCACTTTTAAAATCATTCAACTTCTTCCATTGGGATAACAATGTTTTGCCAAAAAGGGAAGATGGCGTGACATGCTTCCTGAACAAGAAAGGCTTTTCCTATGACTCTGTTCATTTTTCCTTTACTCGTGAATAAGATTCATCAGAGCTTTCTGCTTTCTTCTTTCTCGTTCTCTTTGCTTTAGGAGAGTAATAAGAATTAATGTATTATCCCATTGAAAGAAAAGGTTAATAGAAATATGAATGAAAATATAATTCACATAGGATTTTAACTCAGTACCTTTGAAATAAGAAACAGAAACTTTATCCATTGGGCTATAGAGAGTTGGGGAATTTAGAGGCATTTACTCAACCGCTAAGCTACATTAATTTTTTTTCCATTTGTGTAATAAAAACTTATTAAGAATGACTTAGATGTGAATATAAGGGCAATAAAGCTCTCCATGACTCATTTTTAAGACATAATAGAGACTGGCAAGATGTCATTAATATTAGAAACAGTTTAGATTTATATTGCTTCTATTAAAAAGAGCATAAATAATTCTTCTTTTGTGTATACTTATAGAGATTATAGTATAACAAATGATGTTGAAATGTATAACAGTGGTGCTTGGGACATGGATAAAAAAAAGCCAGTGAAAACAAATGCCATCTGAACTCTATACTTTGACATACGTTATCCAGGAGACTCCAGTGTCTTTGGTTAATCCCGATAGGGATTTGCTGGTGTTAGGTGAGTCACTAAAAGGCTTCCATATTTTTTTTTCTTTAGATAGGTTAGGAGGCAGAATGTATTTCCTAGTTCACACAGGTAAAAAATGTTACAAATGTTGAAATGTGTTGAATGTCTATCCTGCTTTGTCAATAAAAGAAGAGCTAAAGGGGGTAGCTGGGTGGCTCAGTGGATTGAGAGCCAGGCCTTGAGACGGGAGGTCCTGGGTTCAAATCTAGTCTCAGACACTTCCTAGCTGTGTGACCCTGGGCAAGTCACTTGACCCCCATTGCCTAGCCCTTACCACTCTTCTGCCTTGGAGCCAATACACACAGTATTGACTCCAAGACGGAAGGTAAGGCTTAAAAAAAAAAAGAGCTAAGGAAAAGGCTTTTAAAAATGTCTTCAGGGAAACCTTTTGGAGTCGATTTTGAAAAAAAATCACTGTTCATTAATTAAAATTAACATATTAAAAAAGATGAGATTGTAAAAATATCTCTTCTATTTAGAGTTAAAATGGATGAATTATATGCATTTATGTTTTCTTAAATCCTATAGCCACATAACTTTAGAATTGAAATAGAAATTGGCTAGATAGTGGGTAAAGTGTTGGACCAGAGTCAGGAAGACCTGAGATCAAAACCTTCTGTGGCACTAATTAGCTGTGTGACCCTGGGCAGGTCATTTAACCCATCCACCTCAGTTTCCTCATGTGTACCACGGGAAAAATAAGTACACCGACTTCCTCGGATTGTTGTGTGGCTAAAAGAAAATATCATTTGTAAAGTCTTTTCAAATGTTCAAGTGCTATCTAAATGCTGCCTATTACGATCCTCTCCTTCCTTTAGCTGGGAAGGGCACTGACATCAGTACGCTTTGTATCCACGGGCATTAGTCCACCCACTCCTGGCTGGGAGGGGTGAGTGTGCACTCTGATGAAGTTGTTATGTGTCCGCTTGGAGAGCAAGATCGATGATCCAGTTTAAATGTTGGACTTCGGGATTAGGCCCTTAAAATCAGATGCTCTGAGGATCAAATGGCATAATCAAATGAGAAAATGCTTCGTGTCATGACGTACCTTCCCTGTGCCAAAAGAACTCTGATTTCTCTGGGACGAGCCCTCCCTTCGCTGAGGCAGGTTCCAACTCTTCTACACAACACTGAATGGTCTTCATAAAGGGCCGTAGCCCAAAATTCATCTGCTAGTGGCGGGCACTTCCCCAACATAGTTAGGCTTGTTCTTAGACAACAGGGCTCAGGACATAGCTGTCCCGGTGCGAGAAACCTCTTTAGTGCAATAGAATCTGCTGGGGCTTGGGTTCTACTGGCAAATACCCTTCAAGAACCAAGGGTCACCTTTGACTACAAGGCAAAGGAGTAGAATTTGAGTGGAAACGATCACATTTTAATACATTTTAAATGTTTTAATATTTTAAAATATTTAATTATTTTAAAATGATTAATCCAAACCTTTTCAATACATTCTGCGGATGCCAGAAAATCATTCACTAAAAATCTCCATGAAAAATAGTGGTACCTGAGAGGATAACAAGACTGCAATGTATGATCAGTTATGACCTGTACCCAAGAAGTCTCTGATTTTCCTGGGAGCTCTGGAACCTGATGAGAAGCTGTTTATGGCACATGCGAAAATGACCAGATTCCTTAGCAAACCGAAGCTCTTGCCAGGACAAATCAGGTCTACATGTATTTATTAAATATTTACTTTGTGCCAAGCACTAGGATAAGCCCTTACATTCCTTAGGGTCATATAGACTAGGCTTTTTTAATCAAGGGTCAAGATTTCAAGATGTCGGTGAGTTTGTTTTTTTAATATTTTGATAACTATATTTCAATATTATTTTCACATACTTTAAATTAACTATGTATTTTACTCACTTAAGAATATTATTCCAAGGAAAGTTCCATAGGTTTCACTAGACTACCAAAGGGATCTATGGCACAAAAAAAGGTAAAGAATCCTTGATAAAGAAATAGGGTTCCCTGTAACATTGAGGCATGGATTTTGTACTTTAATTTCATAAGCTGTAAAATGGAAGTAATTGTATTTGGCTTCCCCCAATTATAGCTATTAGGTACTATATTTGCCACCTGAATTTTTGCTGGAAAGAGTCTGAAAAAATCAATTTCTTAAGAAAAGAGTAGTCCACAAAGCTTCTATGAATTAGAAAAATAAGATTAATAAGGTGCTAGGTTACCTTTTGGTTTTTTAAATTAGGTTAAAGTAACCCTAGAAAGTGTTACTTGCTCATGCCCAGTAAAAACCTCATTCCAAATGAGTAATAATGTTAATTTTATTTATTTTACCATCTGTGGTAAAAATCAGTTTTGTTTTAAGTTCTTCTGCAATTTATTTCTATGATGAATATAAATATATGTAGCACATTTCGTTAAAGTGTGTACCCCAGTAATTTTTTTACTCTGAGGCAAACATTGATTAACTATTTCATCATAAAGTCCATTATTTCATTCATCAAAAAACTAAAGAAACTAAAACAGCTCAATTTTTAAAATTAATAAGTAAATTTTGTGAAAAAAATAGAAGTGAGTCACAAATATCATTTTTGTGACACTGTACCCACATCTATGTTGTTTGTTTTGCTTGATAAGTATTGGGATTGTATAAAAGGAAGCAGAACCCCACAAAAATCATCTTACTATTAGAACGTCTCTTTATTTTTAGAGAGGGAATAAATTGTCGAGAAGATGACAGAAGGAGCCAGAGAGGTAGCACGATCTCTAGGTTCTCTTCTGTTCCTAGATCTATGCCCCTCTGAGGTCTCTGGTAATGAAGCTGTTTGTTTAGAGTCTAAACTCTAAAGCTAAAGGCAGAGGATACTCATATCTGAGGTAGAGGGTATGCTAGTTGATGAGGTCACAAGTCAACAAGCATTTATTTAGTGCCTAATATATATGCCAGGCACTGTGCTGAGTTCTGGAGATATGAAGAAAGGCAAAAAACAGTTTCTGCTCTCAAGAAACTCATAGTCTAATGGGAGAGACAGCATGAAATAAAGTTTATATTCAAGCAAAATATATACAGGATGAATTGGAGATCATTTCCAGAGGGAAGACAGTAGTCATTAAGGAGAAATCAAGAGAGGCTTCTTGGAGAAGTCAGGAATTTGGCTATGACTTGAAGGAAGCCAGGGAAGAGAAGAGGTAGAGATGAAGGAAAGAATTCTTGGTATAGGCATAGCCAGTGAAAATGCCTGAAGTTGGGAGATGGAATATCTTGTGAGAGCATGGGGATCAGTGTCACTTTACTGTAGATCAGGTGAGGGGTAGCTAGGCGACTCTGTGGGTAGAGAGCCGGACCTAGAGATGGGAGGTCCTGGGTCCAGATCTGGTCTCAGACTCTTAACCCCCACTGCCTCGCCCTTACCACTCTTCTGCCTTGGAACCAGCACACAGTATTGATTCTAAGATGGAAGTTAAGGCTTTAAAAAACCCCAAACATATGTGCAGGTGATTAAGGTATAAGAAGACTGGCAAGAGAGGAAGAGAGCAGGTTGTGAAAGGCTTACAAAGCCAAAGAGAGGATTTTATATTTGCTCTTGGAGGCTAGAGGGAGCTGCCGAAGCATTCTGACGGGGGGAGGGCATGCTCTGGGTGCCTGCAAGGATCAAGGAGAGAATAAAAGTGTGACGAGGAAGAGGGCAACTTGGCGGGGGCAGAGCTTCTGCCTTCAGTTTTAGACGGGTGAGTTTAAGTGGTTGATAGAACATCCAGTTGGAGATGTCAAATAGACAGTTGGAGATGAGAGTTTGGAGCGAGGGAGGGAGGATACAGATCTAAAAACCATAAGCAAGGAGCGGGCCATGGAACCCATGAAATATGATGCGATGACCAAGTGAAAGGACTTCGGAGAAAAGGTCCAGGCCAGAGCCCCAAAGAAAGGCGGATTGTATTTTACTTTGCATTGAATATTTTTTGAGTCTCTTTCAGCCTCCTGGTTGTCAGAGTAGATGGAGAGAGAAGCTGTTGTTCAGTGTGACCTCTACAAAGGTCCGGCGAAGAGCCAGAGTGGTCAGACAAGTGGGAGGAGAATCGAACGCGCGGAGCACAGTGCCAGGGACAAGAGGGCGACTGACAATGGCAAAGGCTTTGGAGAAGTCCAGAAGAGGAAAGGCCGTTAGATATGGCAAGTGAAGGAGGATTCCTAATTTTGGAGAGAGCAGGTTCATCTGAATACTGAGGATGGAAGCCAAATGGAAGAGAACAGAATCACAGGAAAGAGAGTGGAGCCATTCATAGTAGGTGCTTTCTGGAGTTTAGCCCCAGAAGGGCAGGGACATAGCTCAGAGAGATGGTTCAAGCCACGGATTTTTGAGAAGAGGGAGACAGAGGTATGTTGGTAGCAGGCAGTAGGGTTAGCAGGGGAAAGCAGCCAACAACCAGGGAGAAACTGAAGATAAAGTAGAGCAGCGGTGGAAGAAGCCAGACTCTGCTGGGGAGGATGGAGTGCAATGGAATCATTTGTGGAGGGAGAGGGGTTGGCCTCGGTAAAGCAAAGGGCCACCTCCTTATGGGGGACAGTAGCGAAGGAGGAGGTAGAGTGATAACATACAGAGGGGCAGAGTACAGCTGGAACTCAACTGTGGGCATAATTCTAACAAAATTGATCCAGTGATTAACCCAGAAAATCCTGTTAGGAAACTAAACTGATAGATAAAGTTAAATAAACATTTAATACTCAAACATTTCTTTTATGTGGTATGTGGTGGTTCTCTTTCACCTCTTCTTCTTTCTCCTTCCTCTTTCTTTTCTTTTCTTTTTTTCCCCCTTTTCTATTTCCTTTTTCCTTCTACTCCTTTTCATCAGATTTGTGGTTTCTTCATATAGGAAATTCCCTGAGGAAATTATTTCAGGGTCTGTACTACTTTGGAAATCTATGGTTTTAGATTTCCCTGGACAAGTCACTTAACCTCTGTTTGCCTTGGTTTTTTCATCTATAAAGTGGAAATGATAATAGCACCTACCTACCTTCCAGGATTGTGGATCAAGTGAGATAATTATTGTCAAGCTCTCAGCACAATGCCTGGGACCTGGCAAGCACTATATAAATGTTAGCTATTATTATTACATTATGAATTGTCACTTATTTTTGTGTCTCTCTGTTAGTCTGGTAAAATTTGTGGACCCCTTCTCAGAAAAAAAGTATTTAAATGCATAAAATAAAATACATAGGTTTACAAAGGAAGCACATTATAATGAAATGTAGTTATCAAAATTGTATATTTTTAAAACTTCCAAGACCTCAGATGGATATGAATCCATAACCTCATCATTTGTTTCAACATAAAAAAGGATTAAATTGCTGCAATTGTGGAATTGCCTCTGTTATTGCTTAGTAAAAAAAAAAGTCAATGTAAAATAGTTGGTTTCTTCAGTTCCAAAGAATGGCTAAGATTCACTCTATTGAGTCTATCACATCTTAATGACTGAGAGAAAGAGAGAGAGAATATTGAATCATCTTTTGATTAAGAAATCCTGAAAGTAGATACTAATTAGAATAATAAAAATTAACCAACCCGATCAACCTGAGCCCCTCAACCAAAACTCCAACTGATTATCATGCTTAAAAGGGATGTGCAATTTGTTTTTTATTGTTTAATGACATCTTTTTCCTTGGGTCTCAACAATTACATGCCCAGCTTAAAAACAAGTGAAGGAATACTTCAAGGAACACAATTAATATATTAATTTTAACTCAACTAGAAACAGAAAACCTCAAATAGCTTTAAAAAAAGAGTTTTCCTGAAAATGCCATTTCACCCAATGTAAATTCATAATGTCTAAACAGGCAAGCAAACACTGGCTGTTTCCTCTTATTTTCTGAAAATTTGCCATCAGAAAAGCATCTTTGCAAACTACTACTGACTGAACACTTATAGGATGCATGGACTTATTCTAGTCAGTATTTTTAGTTAAAGGAAAGAGTGTACCATTATCATATTAACAAAATATTATATAATTGCTGCATACATAAAACTATATATCAGGAGATACAAAGTGTCCTTTAACTTTCCTCCTTAATTTAGAAACTCCTGTGGCTTTTGCATTCTCAATAAATTCAAGGTGGTATTATTATTTAAATGCATTCCTTAATGGTGCAGGGTACATGTGGTATGTAGTTCATACAATATGAATTCATTTATTTCATCAATGAATTAATATGCTAACTAGAAAACTGAAAATATATGTGTATGTGTTTATGTACAGATATGTATTAGGAATAGATCATATATATATATACATATATATACACACACAAGTATAGATACATATATATTAAGAATGGATTTTCCATTTTCCAACAATGGCCTGAGCTAGGAAAACTGCAAATATGGTAAAGGTCTTTTGGGCTTAAATTGAATCTGGTGATTTCAAAAGAACCAGCCTTTGTATCTTTTGCTTTTCTTTTCTCACTTTTTAGCTGTTAGCCTTGAGGACATCTACAATACAGAAAAAAGCATTAAATGGGCAAATATCTGCTAGCAGATGTTTTGCTCTGGATGACATCTGATTTGTGTGTGCGTGTGTATGTGCATGTTTGTGTATGCACATGCATGTATACATGCTTGCATGTGTTTGATTTTCAAAACTGTCACTTTTTTTAAAATTACATATCTTGTTCTTGCATCAACTACATTACCCACTGAGGGGAAGTTTTTCCCCTCAGAGAGACATAATTTCTAATGAAGAAGGAAGAGAAAAAAGTTCATCAAAACGAATGAACATTGTAAATCTGCTGTTATGTGTAGCATTTCATACTCTTTGTACCCAACTCTTTAAATAAACAGGATTTTATTTTTTCATATTTTTTCTTTGTTGTGAGTTTGATCATTATAATTCAATCAGTTTTGATTATTTTCTTGGTGTTATTTACATGATTGTAATTGTGTATATTATTTGGCTGGTTCAATTTATTTTACTTTCATCAATTAGTTTAAGTCTTTCTAAGCTTCTCTATATTCATCATTTCTTATAACACAGTAATGCATCCATGAATCACAATTCATTTAATCTTTCCTCGAACAATGGGCATCCATTTTGTTTTTAGTTCTTTGATCCCACAAAAAATAGAAGGATATTTTGGGCTTTCTTTTTGTCCTTGACCTCCTTGGCTAGCAGTGGAATATCTGGATCAAATAGTATGGACATTATTGCATTACTGGCTTTTTTAAATGAAAATTTCATATTCCATTCATTCTATTTGACATAAAGATACTCCAAGGTATAAAGACTTTGTCATTTGATGTTTTGATGGCTTTACATCTCTACCCAACATTCAGCTTCAGGAAATAACTGACCAACGTAGTGCTAGACACTATCCATTCAAGAGGTTTCATTTCACACTTAGTTCTTCCTTCCCACCCCCCACCCCCATTTGAGTGGATAGCATTTTGGATTAAAAGATGCAACATAACCACTGCTTCATTCATTTGAGCATTGGTGACCAATGGTTTTTAGTCAGCAGGCTGTGCAAAACTCCTGGACATACAACTCACTTGCTAGAATAGCATACTAAGTGACAGCAGAGTCATTTTGATGCCATGTTCTTTTTTTTTACACCTGATTGCACTTGGTGATGGCTATGCCAAGCCATGGCCTCTAAGCTGAAAAGGAGGAGGAAGCCAATGGAAGTGGAAACTGCCAAGTGGACATCATGCTTTGTGGCAGGGGGCTGAGGACCCCTGTTTCAAATGATGAACTATATAGCTGGCACTGGGGAAAATGTGTAATGTGCTTTTTAATCGTCTGATTTTAAAAATGGGCCAGTGTAGAATAAAGAAACAACAAAGGAAAGGGTATATGAACAACAACAACAACAACAAAAATGTCAAGGTCCCAATGTTCACCTGTTAGGTAAAGTCCAACCTCTTTGTCCTAATTAGCTGTTATGCCCACCTGGGGAACTGCAAGATAAGCCTTGCTATTTTCTGGCTTTCCCTACGCTCCTGCCAGCTCTTACTCAGCAGGCTACAAAATACCAAGTGAGGGGATAGCTGTCCTTTGTCCTTGAATCAATAGTCCTAATCCTGTCCTATCCTGGTGATGGCTAAACGTGACACCACTCCCCAAGTTCTGTTTCTACTGATTCTTGTGGCCAGGAGTATCTCCTCCAGCTACCAGGAAAATCACATCACCCAGCTATTTTGGATAGTTATTTTCTATATGCCATGGATAAAAGAGGCCAAAGAGATTTTATATATATAAATACAAATCCATTTAAAAAACCTTTTAAAATCCAAACCTCCTATTAGGGACTATACCTTTTTCTTTAAAAAGAAAGATAGTCATAAGATAGTGCTTCTTTCTTGTTCACCATGTGGTCCTTTGAAATGATAGTAGAGTATGAATTAGTGTGAATTCTGACTGAGTGAAGAGATATAAATAAAAGAAGCATCAATGTGGGGCACGAGAGGCTCTTTTCAGCTTTTCTAACCCATACCCTAAGGATAACCTCACATTAAGGAGATGCTAGAATCCATCTAGCGATAATGGGAGAGAGAGGAATTATCCAAATTTGGGACTTTGGTTTGACCTCAAACAAAGGGATTAATCTGGGTCCTGGGGAAATGATGAAGAAACATACCTTCCTCTTCTCAGCAGATACTTGAGGGAGTCATGAAGACCTGAATTTTAATCTGGCTTTGGACACTTACTGGCTGGGTGACTCTGGAAGTCATTTAATCTATCTGCTTCAGTTTTCAACTCTGTAAAATTGGGTAGAATTACACTGCTTTTCTTCCAGGGTTATTTTGAAGACAAAACAAGATATCTGAATAAGGCTTTGTGAATCTTAAAATACCATATAAGTGCTTGTTATTTGGGTAAGAACACATTACAAAATTATATATATATATATATACTATTAGTAACAATTAAAATAACTATTATTATGGTTGATATTATTATTAATAAGTCATCATTAAAACTTTAAACTAAAGAAAATGTGAGAATATTTTGAAGTTCTTGCCTGACCATCTGAAACCTGTAATCTTCCCTTTTGGGGTTTTTTCTTCCCTTTAATCTCCCACACCCTATCAAAATGATTGGGAATTCAAGTTTGCCTCAATGATAGTGAAGGTCCTTGCTTTCCAAAGATAGTAATAGCAGCAATAGCAGCAGCAGCAGCAGCAGCAATTAATACTTATATAGTGCTTACCTGGCACAAGGTACTATATTCTAAGCACTTTTAAAATTATTATCTTGTTTGAGCCTTCCAACAATCCAGGGAGGTACTTGCTATTATTATCCCCATTTTACAGATAAAGAAACTTGGGCAAATAGAGATTAAGGGATTTACTCAGAGACATATAACTAGTAAGTATCTAAGGTCCAATTTGAACTCACATCTTCCTGACTCCAGAGCAGGAGTCATTAATCCACTCTTCAACCTAGATGATCATTCATCCTCAAGTCATACCATCTATAGAATAAAAATATACTGGAGTGTCACCTTACATCTACCTACACATTGCTTCCTAGGAGACCTCAATGAGCAGAAACTTGTCACATAATTGTATAATAAATAAAATTGCCTGTACATGAATCAAATAATTGCTTTTACATAAAAGCAAAGTTGCTTTTCTTTCTTTTTCTCCCTTAAGAATATTTGTGACCTTACATCTAACATTGTCTATCATATGTACCACTTCTTGGTTAATGTAACATCCTTCACTTTTGTTGGAGTTTAAGTTTAATCAGAGAGCTGTTAAGAGAAGCACACACAAAATTAAGTGACTTCAGTGCTTAGATTCTATTGCCAAATTTCACAGCCTAGACTGTAGCTAGGGAAAGAGAGACAAAAATGGGAATTATAGACAAAAAATATCTTGTACGCTCAGCTCTGAGAATATGTAACCTTATTCGTGTCCACACTATTTTCATTGGAATAAAGAGGTACTGAATAGATCAAATAAAAAGGCTTTTACCTAAAATGTACTTGTTTAAAAGGGCAATTTCATGCAGAAATTTCCTGAAAAGGATTTAATCTGAACTGATATGCACAATATATAGCAGGAAATTGCAATCTTCAGTTATCTGATGGACCTGTACACCTTGAGGGTAATAGAAGGAAAAAAAGATGGCACTGTGTATGTGCTATGATATACAAAGGTACTTTCCTACATATTTAAAATAAAATGATCAGAATACTTACTGTAGAGTATTTATATCTACATATTTATATACATATAACACATACATACATATGTATATTAATTTAATTTGGTCTGTCTTTAATATACTCTGCGACATACATTCAGGGTACCATAAACTATATACAAATGTATCTCACTTTCCACTAGTGTATCCCAGAAAAGGTCTCTCTAAATCAAATTTTGGCAAGCCCAAACTTGTTTAAAGCATATATGGGATCTTGCTATTTAAGATCTCTTGTATTGAATATTTTTGTAAAGAACAATAAAAAAGTCTTCAATGTTTATGTTAATCTGGGATGAGACTATTTTGGGACCAAACCCAGTGGGCCATAAAACTGTGCATATTCTTTGACCAAGCAATACCACCACTAAGTGTGTATCCCAAAGAGATCAAAGATAGGGAAAAAGGACCTACTTGTATAAAAAATGGGTATAGTGTCTCTTATTGTGGTGGCAAAGAACTGGAAAATGAAGAGATGTCCATCAATCAGGGAATAGCTCAACAAGTTGTATATGATTGTAATGGCCATAAGAAAGGACAAACAGGGTGATCACACACACACACACACACACACACACACACACACACACACATATACACACAAACCTGGGAAGATTTATATGGAATGATTTAAAGTGAAGTGAATAGAACCAGAAGAATATCATACACACTAAAAGCAATGATATACAGTGACCAATTGTGAAAAACTTAACTATTATCAAAAATGCAAGGATCCAAGACAACTCCAAGGAACTCATGAAGAAAAGGGTATCCACAGCCATAGAAGGAAATGACAGAGTCTGAGTGAAGATTGAAGCAAACCATTTTTCCCTTTATTTTTTTCATAAGTTTTTTCTTATATAAGCCATTTCTGTCTTCTTTTACAATGTGCCAAACATGGGAATATGTATTTCATGACAGCACTGGTAGAACCTATATCAGATTATTTAATGTCTCAGGGAGGGGGAGGTAAGGAAAGGAGGGATAGCACGTGGATGGGAAAATGTCAGAAAAAGAATCAAATGTAATTGGGAAAATATAATAAAATATATGGGGTGGGGATAGGGATAAGGATAGGATATATATATATAGGACTTCTGGGTGAAAATAAATGATACTGATTCACACCTTCTCTGAATATTTTTAACCTAGAGATTTGCCTAGAACAGTGAGAATTTAAATGATTGCCCAAGGTTATATATTCATCAAAGTTGGCTCTTGAATGCAGGGATTGTTGGTGGCTTTTTTTCTCTACTTTACCAAATTGCCTTCAGTATTTACATATTAGGTTTGCTTCAAAGAAGGTATGCTTGCATAAATATATGTCTATATAGAAATTGGACATTTTGTATTTGTATACTTTCATACGTTCATTCAATAATAAAACCATTTGATAAATATTTGTTGGTTGGTCTGTCATGTAATAAAAATTATTCTAAGCAGATCATCTAGCAAGCCTGATAAACAATCCCTGGAATATTTTACTAATGAAGTGAATCAAAAAAATTGTGATTTAATAATCTAATATTCTGGTTATTTGGACACATAAAAATGGTGGCTCTGTATTTCCAGTTCCTCATAGAGATTTAAATAGGAATGAATATGAATATATCTGTAATGATCTAAGATTTATATACAAAAATCCACACTAATTATCTACTATTTAATATTTTCTTCAAATATTTCAACTTAACACTTCACTTGACCTTTCCAACAACCTTTGAGATAAAATGGGAAGTTTATCACCATTTTCCCCTGGGAAAACAGACAGAAAAATGCAATGACTTCCCTAAGGTAGTAGTAATGGAGATAGGGCAAGAAGTCTGATTTCTAATCTAATATTTTGCTGATTTCACCACCTTCCATCTAATGTGAATTTCTTCCCATTAATCTTGCAAATAAGAATTGCTTCCATTTAATTAATTCTTTATTTATTGGTATGTAGAGGGGGTGCTGGCCAATCTCTCCTCTTTAAATGGGTAAAGACTGTCAAATCAATGGTATACCCCATGTGCACTCAGATAATAAAACAAATCCAATCAGGAAAATCACTACTAAACCAACCCTGGGAGCAGGTGGATGGGTTATGTAATATGGTCTTACAATTTAAAAAAATGTAATCATTTGAAACTGCTCAAATCTTCCTTAAACTGTATGAAACAGTCCTCTGGTGCTAAAACTCAATTTGATTTTATTTCAGGAGAGCATACATAGCTTTCATCAGATTCCCTTCTAAGCACACTTCAGCAAAATACAGCTTAATATTGGGATCCATCCATATTGTACACTGCTTCCAGTGGAGCCTTTAAACATGTTTTTCTGATTTGCTTTAAATGTGACCAGAGGGCATAATGTAGCTTTTACAGAGCTGAGCCATTCAGGGCTCATACCAACATGGACTGTTACAGTGATCATTACTTTCTTTGGCGATTTATAGATTCACTCTGTGTTCCCATCCCTTATGATGGAGACCTTGAAAAGAGAACAAGTTCCTTTAGAATAAATTGCGGGGAAATGATCACATGGACAGACAGATCCTTCTCTGATTTAGGAAGTTATTTGCCTATCTGAACGGCATTTGTCAAGATGAAAAGCCTCTAAGAGCCAGCTCAGACTCTTGCTGACCATGTTGCTGCTACTGCTGCTCTGTTGCTATGAGAAGCATTTGTGAACAATTTGGGACACTAGATGGAAAATTTTCACTGCTAGCACAGTTCAGAGAATCACCAACTGCTTGCTGTCAGGCAGAATAGGCAGTGCTGAGAAGGAATGCTGAAACACTGGGGAAGGAAAATGCCCGCTACAGCTCTTCCTAAGACCTGTTTTCAAATAAAAGGGAAAGAAGACAAGGGAGGAAGAAGTGAGATACAAGGAACCCCGATCCCTACTGAAGCTTGGAGAACAGGAAAATCTTTATCTAAACACCATTTAATTCATCGCCTGCATTTTGCAAGTGAGCAACCAAAGTCCCATAGGGCAAAAGGATTGGCTGAGTTGCCCAAGGTTACATAATTACTGGTCTCACCTGTAAAATGGGGATAATAGTTGTATCCATCTCAGAGTCTGTGGGAAGTATCAAATTCAATCAAGTATGGAGAGTGCTTTTGTAAACAGATTAGTCCATGGTTTTTTTTTCTAAGAAAAAAACAACAATCTCCCTTTGAGCTTTATGCTCCAAGTTCCCAAAGAGTAAAAAACATTTTATTTCAAGAAAATTCAACACAGGGATTATGGTAGAAACACTTAATTTACTTTAGTCCTGGGAGTTGACTTGCATAACTGATTTACAGCAACAATAAATGAGCTATTTCTTAAAGCTCCTCATTTATTTCAGGGAAAATGGAGCAAAAGGCAGTGGCAAAGGCCCTCATCAAATATCAAAGCAACTTCACCTGGGCCTCCGAGCAGGATTTCGTCCCTACCCAAACTGATATAACTTAGATCTCTGTTTTCATACAATTTTATTCCAGGAGAAGGCAGCAAGCATTGTTTTGGCCAGGAGGCATTCATCAAAATCTTTTATTTCTATTCCCCTTTTTACAGAGAAGCCACTTTATCTGGAGTATACTAGGATGGATTTCTGCACCTCCCCCCCCCCCCCCACTTTGGTTGGTTTGTTTTGAGACAGACACTTCATTTGAGTGAAAGGGTGAAAGAGAAGGTGACTGGAGAATAAAACACATGACCTACCAAACTGCCAACTAAATATACTTGCTTCAGGATTTTTGTTCAGTAGTTATATATAATGCTCAATATAGCTGATAAAACAACATGAAATAGGATTAAAAAATCAGGGAGTGAGAAAGGAGAAAATAGGGATGAGGAAGGTAAGGGGAATGCATAAATAAAATCTGATTGCTTCAGTTTTATGATTGATGGAAAGAACTCTAAAGTGAGTGCAGAGGTCTGAATGTGAATCATGGTTCTATAGCTTTATGAGAGAAAATTTTGTTTTGAAGGGGAAGTAAAATGTCACACTGGGTAAAACCCATGGATTTCCTAATCCATTGGAGACAGTGAAGATGGGCATGAATCTAAGCATCAATTAATTAATCAACCAGTCAATTAAAAAAAGTATTGAGTGCAAGATACAATACTAAGTTCATTAGAATGTAACATGCCTACATCATGAGGGCTATGTAGTTTTATAGAGGGAGGGAAATTCAGAGATAATAACACAAGACACCTGTAAAATAAAACTAAATGCCTACCTACTGATGTTATTGGAATTGAGGGATTGAGAAATCACATTAGATTGGGTGAGGTGTGTGTGTGAGAAGATTTTACAAAAAATTTAGTTGGATTTTAAAAGAAAGTTTTATTTGGATGGGTAAAAGATTGTAGAAGACATTCTAAGGAAAGAGAATGTTGGAAACAAAGGTACAGAGGAAGCAAAGTACAAGGCAGATTCAGGGGAGAAGAAATTGGGGTCTATACCAGGTTGGATAGCACAGAAGCTATGAATGGGAGAGAAGTAGAAATGTGGGTAAATGGCAGAAATGAGAGATACCTTCCCCAGGCTTCTAGGAGTCCAAGAAAGCCCTGGAGGGAGAGCAGAAATATAAAAGATGCCCTTCAGCCAAAGGGGTCTAGAGCTTACCCTGTTAACACTTATCTGAATTGAGTTCAACTAACTTGAATAAGGCCTAACTGAAGTGTAATGTCTGTTGGAATGAAAAGGTAGATGGATTAAGATATCTGGAAGAAAGTATAGATCCAGGAATTAATATGACAAGGGAGGTAAGAAACAAAGACTTAAAGACAAGTTAAAGATAAACTGTTTATTTCTCTCTAGTTTGCATCATTTCCTGGATGTGTGTATATGGTATCCATTTATAAGAATTGTCTACCTACTGTGTAAAATAGAATAACTTCTCTTATTTAAAAAAAACACCAAAAAAGCACAAAACAAAACAAAACAAAATAAGAAAAGACCTCTTTCTGTCTTATGGCACCTTGCCTAATTATAGTGTTCTAGGATTTAGTGAACCATTTAAGTGCTCAATCTTTACCCAAACCAGAATAATACATAAAACTAGTTGGACCTCTATCTGGTGTGAAGACAAACGAAATAGAAGCTACTTCTTTTTAAACTATTGTGTTGATTAAAAGTGGCAAATTCTTTAACCAAGTTGACTTTGTATTGGTTCTAAAATGTGGTTGGAATTTTCTCCCCTTCTCTCATTACCCAGAGTTCAACAGTTAGAGAAAAATATGCTAGAGAGGAAAAAAAATGCTATGAGATACAAGTTTCAAGTTTGTGTCCCTAAAGTCTTAGGGCAGTTTTAATAGCTAGTTATTAAGTTATTAGTTATAAAATATTTAATGTAATATATTAATAATACAATGAACTATAATTATATTATTAAGCCTTTAATAATATGCATACATATCCACATACATATTGACTGTTTGTTACAATATATGTTAATGTCCTAATTCATTAGCTAGGAAGATTGGGATTTAATCAAATACCCATGTCAGTAGAAAAATTTTAACCTTTCTGGAAGGAAGGCAAAGTCTGAACATGAAGTATTCTCCCACAGTCAGTTTTAAGTCTGAGAACAGATCCTTGAAAATATGGATTGGCAAAGAAAAATTCAATTCCAGTGGAGTTAACGTTTTTTCTCTGCAGAAAAGAAATGAGGCTCCCTAAGATTTTGTAATTGAGTCGTCCTTTTGGGCCCAAAGACCTCAAAAATCCTTGTGGCAAACACTCATGCATTTGAGTAATGTTATTTCTTTTGTCATTTGTTTGCCAGCAACAGAGCTAGGATTTGCCAGGAGCAAGAAAGGTCCTGATCAATATACCTGCCAGTTAGAGCATCAAAACAACTGCTGAATATGGTCATTAGCGTACTACAGATACTTGAGGGGGTTAGTGGTCCTTGGCTGTTTTAATGACAGTCACCATTCAAATAGCATTTCCTTTCTTGTGATCTCACTGAAGGAAACCTATTTCCTGGGTCTAATTCTGTCTGGACTTTACACATAGAGCACACAGAGAATGAATGACTTTGCAGCTGTCACATAGAACTCTGGTAATAGGACCCTGAAATACAACAGAGTTCCTGAGCTCCCAGGCTTATGTTATGTTTGGTAATCAATCAGTTCCTGTCCTGAAATAGTCACGCCTATACCAAAAACAAAGAAACAACTAATTAACTCATCAATTGTCTCAATCCTGAAAAGATAGGAGCTGCTGTCCACTCCCAAAATGGGATACAAAATCCTGGGTGATCCACTGACTTTTCAAAAAAGTTTCCTTTATCCCAAGGGATCCCACCTGGTGTCTAGGTTGTAGAAATCTGGAGGCTTGAAGCTACTCTAAAATCCCCATCTCATCTCTTAGCATTACTCAGGTGCACTTCTGTGGGACTACTTAACACTTTGGAGACATGGCACTCAAATACAGCCGGGGTAATGGCTGCAATATGAATTGTGTTCTTTGCTGTTTAGGTATGACTAGTAAAGATAGGACTTCTTCCTACTCATATAAGGTTTCAGGCAAAACTGTGAAGTCGTTGGTTTGTCTAGAATAGTGGTGTCTGGCTGGGATCATGAAGCCCCAAGGTGGGTAATGGTCTGAAAGTGTGACTGTGAGAAGATGAGTTGCATTCTGCCTTCACTTTGATCGCCAGTCATGGGGCTTGTCTCCAACAAAATCACATCTGCCCTATATTATCCTTCTCTGACCCCTAGGGCTCTCCACTGCGCAAATTCCCAAACTCCCCTTTTACGCACTAACTGTTGCCCCTCGTAGCAATTATAACCCAGTAACAAAATGATGGCCACTTGGACCCTCAGAGTAGCAGTTTCATAAATACTATGCAGAAAATTACCCCAGAACCCAGCACACTCTCCCTCCTTGTCCTCCAGATTATCACAGGATACAGCTGGCACCCCTTGGAGTCAGAAACTGCATTGTGCATGACAGAACTTATTAGATTTTCTTCCCCCACCCCTCTTCCATACTACCATTTTTCTGTCAAGAACACCACCATCCCTCAATTTGCCTAGTATCTTGGCATCATCTTTGACTTCTAACTTCCCTCATCTCACCTATCCAATCAGTTGCCAAATCTCGTGTTTCCCATCTCCACAAAATCTCTTTGGTTTCTGTCCTTTTTTCCATCCATATGCCACCACTCAAGTTCCTCACCTCTTACCCAGACTTTTTAAATAGCTTCCTAAATGGTCTCTTTGCTTTAATCCTTCTCCAATCTATCCTCCATATACCTATCAAAATGATTGTCACAAAGTATGGGTCAGGCCATGGCATTCCTTCATTCAATAAAATTGAGTGCCTCTCTATTGACTTTAGGATCAAATAGGATTTCATCTTTATCTCAGCCTTTTTCAAGAAATTATTCATTTGTTTGTTACACTGAAATTGCCAGATATGTCTTTTTCCTTCTCCCCGAACTAGAGAAATTGTCATTTGACCAAAAGATATATGTATATATAAAACGATGTCTTGCTTGTTTCTAGGTAACAGTTCTATCTCTGGATGTGGACATAAACAAGTTATTCTCAAACAACATTTTTGCTGCTGTATATACAGTGTTCTGCCATGTTTTTTTCCAAAATTAACCTGTTCATCATGTTCCATCACAACCATATGGACTTGTTTAGCTGTTCCCCAGTTCATGGGCATCCCCTCAATTTCCAGTTCTTTGCCACCATGAGGAGAGCCACTATTTTTTTATCTCAGCCTTTTACAATTTCTATTTTTGTGGGAGTACAATTATTAACATAATAGTGCCATTGTACAAATTATAAAAGAGTACATGCATAAATATTGGGGAAATGCATTCAAAAATGTTTTTTACTCAGAAGGCTGAAAACACACACACACACACACAACTTGTCTTTATCAAAAACCTTGCCCTTTTCTGAAACTTCTTGTTATCAGTCCTTAAAATATGGTGATAAAAGATATATTTTCCCCTTCACACCAAATAGCAAGTGAAAGAGAGGACTTCTGTGCCCTCAAGCAACTCTGACCCTTCTTTTTATTATGCTGGACTAAAAGTGAATCCTACCAAGAGAAATAAGAACTAGAAATTTACATTCAAGTACTAGCTGGCTTAGAACCCTGCTAACATCATCATCCATCAGAGTTGTAACAGTCTGTACTGTAACATTGCTAAGAGACTGAAACCTGCAATTAAACATCTCATTCGTTTTAGAATTTAAGCAAATGATTCTTCCTTGCATGGTTTTCCACCACTTATCATTTTTAGTATTAATGTTTTAACTTAGTCGATATTTTTTTCCACCTAATGTCAGATCATACTAGTTTTTAAACTAGGGAGGAGCAAACTTTGTTTTTAAATCATGCAAGATTAATCAGAATTTAAGTTAACAATATCTAACTGCTTTTAATGAGGATGTATGTGTGTGTGTATGTGTGTGTGTGTAGAAACTTAGTGAAAGAGATCCATTGACATATATTCTCATGATATAAAACAGTTTTATAATATATTTATATATTGTAGCTAGGCAACAGAAAATGACCAACACAGGAAGTGTGTACTTTTACAATTCTTCTGGCCAAATTATGGGGATTACAGATGTCTCATTTTTCTTATGTGAATACCCTTGGCAAAAAAAAAGAAAGAAAGAAAGGCCTCTAGAGTTTACCCAATTTGTTTTGTTTTGGACTTGGTTCTCTCCCACAGTTTCTTTTTCTTATTTTGTCTTTCCAGCAGGGCTTACAGAGTAGGGAGGATTGTAAATAGGAAAGAGAGGAATGGATTGCATGCTATTAAAAAAGAATGTTTTTCAAGGACCCAAAGAGGAGGAGCATATAAAATGAGTAGTCAATCTTGGCTTCATTGTAGAGTGACATATTATATAAACTATGTCACATGGTCTTTTTTTATGCTTACAGGCAATAGACTGGCATTGAAGTAAGGATTGTTGCTATAAAATAGCTATGATTACATTGCATCTCAGGCTCCAACAATCCACTATAAATACTGTTTGTATTACTGTAATTCTACAGCATCCTCCAGTTGGACTTTGTTTTTCTTGAATCTATGGCATTTAATAGTCACAATTTGTACTGCCCTTTGAAAAGCTTTTCCCAACCTAGGCTAAACAATTGCCCTTCCATATCCAAGCCAGGAGACTTCCATTATTATACCCCATACAGAGATTTTTGAGAAAGCAGTCTTATAAAACTTCTGAACAGAAATTGCTATATCTTGAGTCTGGATTGGCTCCAGCTCAATAACCTTTCTATACTGATGTCAGACAGGCAAAGAAACAAATTTAATAGACTATTAAATGAACAGTTGTAGGAAGAAACAAATGGAACTTCTCCAACCAAGCATTAGTTTCCTCCTCCAACATTAGGGCATTTTGTTGTTGTTGTTTTTTCCTTTCAGGAAATGAAATATAATATAATGAAGCTTTACATAATAAAACTGAAGCTTAAATACTTTGGCTACATAATGAGTTGACAGGACTCATTGGAAAAGACCATGATGTTGGGAAAGACTGAAGGCAAAAGGAGAAGGGGTTGGCAGGGGATGAGATGGATAGACAGTGTCATGGAAGCAATGAACATAAACTTGGACAGACTTCAAGAGAGAGTGGGGGATAAAAGAGCCTGGGAAGCTATGACACATGGGGCCACAAAGAATCAGACACAACTGAATAACCAAACAATTGTATGTTAAAACATTACATAAAATTTTAAATAAATTTAAAATTTAAAATAGAAAAATCTTTTAAGATACTTCATTAAAAAATAAAAACAGCACAAAAGCATCACATGGATCATATTATTAAAGGTGCAACAATTACATTATTCCATCCTGGGCAAAACAAACTGGTATCAACCTACCTTTTCTTTCACCACCAACTTAAGTCTCTCAGTTCCTCCTACCCCCTTTCCCTTCTCCTCTATTCCTCCTCCACATTAAATGTCCAGGAGTTGGACTCTACTCCAAAGTCAAGCTTGGTCAATTTGAGAATGTTTTCAGTCAGCAATTCTTAGCTCAAAGAAAATGCTATTTGTGTATTTTCAAGAACTCTCTCCCATGACTAGCCATCCCTTGGCATCATGCAATACTGATTCTAAAGTCTTATCTTGACTTGGAGTACTTGCAATATGAATTCCAGAAAATAGTTCAAGGTAAAAAGTGAAACAAAGACACTGAATAAAAAAAAAACAGTTCAGGTTCTCAAATATATCATGTATATTTTCTTTAATCAAAATAATAAGGTATGAAAATGATTGTCTATAAAAAGTGTCATAGATATTTTGTTTGGTCTCTGTTTGGAAGGAGTTAATTTGCATGTGTAGGTGTGGTAAGATGATATGAATGAACATTATTTTTCAGGAAATAGCTAACATCTCATGACTTTTTGATTGAGCATAGGAAAATGGAAGAATATGGTATGAGTAATCATTAGTTGAGACTACTTGATCTAAAGGAATCTTGTTTTGATTCCTTTAATGGTTATTTAATAAAATAATATTTCATTTTATATATTATGTATACTATTAAAATAATCTAGGCCTAGTCTTGGGAGATCTATTTATGGCAGGAAAAGTTGTATTTCATTTTGGATAGTTCTCAACTCACCCTTTATTAAATTGACTTTTCATCTTTTCATTCTTTCTATGCTTCCTTATGGGGTAGGATTAAAAGATTTTCTGTGATGCTATATCACAGTTGCACCAGCCTCTTCAGAGACCTACCCAAGTTAAAATTTGAGGCTTTATCATGACAATGAGGTATCCATAGGGCAACAGAAGGCAGAACACTTTTGGCAGGTTCGAACCTAAGCAGAAGGGCTTTGAGAAGAGGCCCAGTGATAGACTGTAATGCCCAGGTGAGTTATAATAAGACTATCAAGTTGACTGTAGATTAATTGGAAACTCATCTAATCCACAGAGTAGTTGTGATCTTAGTGGAGTGGAGACCAGCAAAGAAAGAACAGACCCTTTAAGTACTTGGAAATTGGATTTTTTTAGAACATGCTGAATTTTTTTTTTGTCAGAAAATTTCTTTCTTCAACAAACAGTTGTCCCTTTGAGAGCTTAGAATTAGGCAAAGCTGATGATACTATTGAGCTTAATAAAATTAATATTTAATGAGCATAACCACAATGTTGGTGAAATGTTGCAGAGAAAATACTGACATTGTTCTTCCTTTTTTAATTGAATGTTTTAACAGAAATGACATTCCAAGTAATTTCTTAGCCTTTTAAGAAGCCATGACCTAGACATCATGTTTCTTCATGCCAATATGTATTGTTGAAGTATTTAAGAAAGTACAACTGAGATAGCGTTTGAAACATTAAGTAACTTTCTTGTCAGAAGTTTTCTAAAGAGCAAGCTACAACTCTGAAACCTAATTCAGCTCTTCAATAATATCCTGAAGATCATGAGATATAATCTATAGTATATAATTATATATCTTACTCTATGACATACTATATATACATATAGATATATGTATATCTATAAACTATATTCTATACTATCTTTTCTGTGTTGTTGTCCAGTGATTTTAATCCTTTTAACTCTTTCTGACCCCATCTGGGTTTTCTTGGCAAAGATCCTGGAATGGTTTTCCATTCCCTTCTCCAGTTCATTTTACAGATAAGGAAACTGAGGCAAACAGTGTTAAGTGACTTGCCCAGGGTCACACAGTTAGGATGTGTTGGAGGCTAGATTTCAACTCAGGAAAAGGAGTCTTCTTGACTTTGGATCTAACATGCTATCCTCTGTGCCACTTGGAAGATATTCTATAGAGAAAAAGAAACATAATAATACATATTTTGCAGAATGGTAGGGTTAATAGATAACTACCTGGGTTGGAGGTCTACCTCTCACTCATAATAGCAATTGAATCATGGTTTGTGTTTCAAACCCTCAAAATTGATGGAGTCAAAAGTTTGCATCAAAAATATGTAAATACATACACACATGCACATACATAAATATTATATGTATAGTATTTTCCTCAATATTGATCTATTGCAGTTGGAGACCCAAGTCCTATTTTAGCTATTGATTTTAATCTTCTTTCTTCCCAGACAGACTGTAGCTACTGCCTCTTAAATGGTAAATACAAATTACCTTCTATCTAGACCCAGTTTTGGAAGAAATGTTACTGGCCAGTGAAAAACCTTCAAAAGGAGATGTTAGTAGTAAAAAAGCTATCAATTAGATGAACTGAGGCTCCCCCTCAGCACTTAGCAGTTGCCTCCAGATAGTAAATGAATGAATCAAAAAATGAATAGCTAGGTGATCTGAGAATTAGCTCTTTGGGCCCTGGATTGTCAAGAAATAGCAGTTCATAAAGATAATGACAAGATGAAGGAAATCATGGCCACCAAGATCCCCAAGTTTTCTGGATAGACTGGGAGATTTCAATACTTGTGTATGAGTAGATTCCCTTCTTATATGGCTGGATTACATCTACCAGACTCAGAATGCTTGATCACTTTATATCCCCTAGCCATTTAGTCCCTTTATATTAACTGTATCATTTTTTATTTGTTGCTATTTTAGTGTCGGCGACATAGCTTTAAATTCTAGAACCCTAAGGCAAGGCTTCATAAAGGTCCCCTTTACTGATTGCTGAATAAATAGAATTCAAACAGTGAGGGATCATTTCACTTCATAAGTCCGGCTGGGTGCTACTTACACCTACTAATGCTTTATTCTTACTCTTTTTGTATTCATTGTTTCAAAGGCAATTGTGTCTCATCTCTTATGTAGACCCACTGTTAGTACCTACTGTAGTGCTCTTTCTAGAAGGAGCTCAAGAAATGTTGGTTAAAAAAAAAAAACAAAGATAAACTCTGGTCACCAGCCATGCAAAGTTGTCTTGATAGCGAGTATAATTCATAAGGGAGTTTTGCCTGCAAAGGCAAAATACCAAGCATATTTAATTATGCACACAAATGTTAACTGTAACATTATGAAAGCTTCATAGGAACACACAAATCTTACTATCACCACTGGAAGCTTAAGATGTTGGCAACTTTCCCAAGTAAACCACTGAAGCCATTTAGGAGAACACCAGGGAAGTTAGGGCTAATGATCTTACTCAAGCCATCTCCAAATAAACACAAATTTTCAGTTGTGTAATAGCTAAAATGAATATCCAAGTAGCTTTGGAAACTTTTAAAAATATCCGTGCAGATTAGAATTACAAATGTTTATTAAAACAAGATCTAGCATGCACAAGAAGGCATGGAGGACAAATAATCATAAACAGAAAGGTTTCCACACTTGGACCTTATAACGAAACAGTTCCATTAATTGGGAAAAACTCATCGACAACATACTACTTAAACTCTTATTAGGAGGCCTAAAAGACCCCAGAGTGTGAGGACTGGAGAGTTAGCTACATAGACCAGTTAAAACTTAAACTTTCTTTTTTTTAACCTTAAACTTTCAATTCATTCTTTTTAAAACATTCTTTTATGTTTATTGGCAACTCAAGAGTACAGGCACATATCTGGGCTGACTTCCCTTGGCTAAAGAACACTCGCAGCCTGTTCATCAACAAAGTCTAAATATTTCTGACATTGCTGAAGAAAGTAGTAATTTTAAGTGTGTTTGCCCTCTACATACTTACAAAAATTAAGTCCTAGTATTATCAGGGCTAATGCAATTGACTTCATAAATGTGTCACTGCTTCAAACTCTACAAAATATTTTATGAGATTAAAGAAAATGTGAATACATGAGATGAATGATGAACATTTAGGAGCATTAGGAAAACACCAACATTTTTCAGGATTCTGGTAAAACAACTTGGAAAGCATATCTGAATTTCTGGATTCTTGTGGACAAGACCATAGAATCATGGTGTTATAGATGACTCTGTTGGTAAAGCCAGCAACCTTGACATTCCCTTACCCCAGCTCTAGATAAATGTCCTTGCATACTATCCCTCCTCTCAATGTGAGCTTAGTTAAGGGCTCCCTAGCGGGGGAGATACCCCCTCTCTGTCCTTTCCTCTCTTCCCTCCTTTCTACAACCATCTCCCATGTACAGATTTATGCATAAATGAGTATTTCATAAAGGATTTCAGATGATGATAATTTATGGGGCAAAAAGAATTGTCTGGTAACTTCAGAGGGCTTTTGTTTCCTGAAATAATCTTGTGATCCTTTAAGCTATCTACCTCCTTCTATTGCTCTAATGAAATATATAACTTGTACAGTTCCATACCTGATTTATCTGTATCCAGTACTGTCTTACCGATTAATCTCCTAGCAATAGAACAGGCATTTTCTTTTATAAATAACTTTGTTATAACATATCAATACTGAGTATGCTATCGGAGTTCGTTAGCTGACATCCAATTAAGGTTAAAAATAAAATGAGTTTGTAATAAGGAAATAAGCTAAATAATTTTACTCAATGTGATTTCCCTCAATTTGATTGGTATATAATTAAATCTACAGATTAGGGTTTTTTTAAACTAGAAATTTTACATAATAAAAAGAACAGGCATAAAACTTCATCTAGTAAGATCTCAAAATCACACATGCATGTAAGAAGTACAGATGGCTAGTCTCTTAGAAATACATTATTTGTTCTAGAGGTCTTAAAGTTAAAGTTTGTTTTTTTTTTCCTCATTGAAGACTTTTTATCCTGAAGAATTTGGCCAAATGGAGTTCTGAATCATTTTCAGTATTATTATATATATAAGTCAAATCTATAGGATTTTTTGGTACTATACAATGTCATTCATTAACCATTATTTTTTGAACTTTTTAGTCCATCACAGCATTTCATACTTCAAACATTCTATAAAGAAATATCTGACCCCCATATGTAGTACGTGTTATGGAATTCTACCCATTCATAGTTATAAATATTGAGGCAAAAATTAGATGATTTGCCAAAGAAAAGAGTGTTACCAGAACAGTATCAGAATTATAACTCATATCCATCGACTTAGAAGCCAGTTTTTTTTTTGATAATCTTTATAAGATACCCAAAGCAATTACCCTAGTGTGAGGTCACATTACTAGTACAAAGCCTTATTATTTCAGACTTCTACCTTATATAGACCTAAGCAGAGCTGAAGCTTCTCTCTGTTGGTGAGGGGGTGCTGGGGATGATACAAGAAGAGAAAGAGGACTTATATGGTACATATCTATTGCACAGTGCAGACACTCATTCATTTGGTGGAATCGTATATCGGATAACTCTCTGGTTCCTCTGAGTAACCTTCATTAATCTGATCGAAGAAGGCCCAGTAGAGAGCTCAAAATTCTATAAGATCTCACTGGAACCTTATTAGCTGTATTACCATGAAAGAATCTCTTCATTTCCTAGCTTGGGTTTCCTCATTTGTCAAATGGGGCTCTATACTGACATTAATTATCTTATAAGGTTGTTTTGAGGAAATGCTGTAAACCATAAAATGTTATGTAGTTATGTTATAATAACTACGCAAGCTTTTTCCATCTCTGTTCTGACTGAAAAAAATTTTTGAAAATATTGTATGGAAATAAGAAATTCTAATAATAAAAAATGTAAGAAATTTATGTTACGGTCTAAATTTTAAATGACTTTTGCTATTTTTGAATTTTTTAAAAAACATTTTATCTACAACCTTTGATGCTCTCTAGTGATATTAGATCATATAATACATACAGAATTTGGATATATAATAAAAGCTTTGGTCATTGCTACTCAGAACTTTACATGACAAGAAGGCAATAATATTCTGCTCCCTCCTTAACAGTCATTCATTTCTAGCATCTTTGATTCTACGTGGTGTCTTTTTTATAATAATAGAATGAATTTTGGTCAATCTAACTTATTCAACTTATTCAGTCTGTTACTTAATATCATATTGTGGGCTCCTTATGGAAAGGGAATTTTTTTTTGCTTCTTTTTGTATCTGTAAAGCTTAGCATAGTTCTTGCTTTTATTAATTGATTACTATATATATGGTCATAGACACACTGCTTTACCTCTTCCAAAAAGGTTCTCATTACCCAGAAACACAGAATTTTAGAGTTGGGAGGGACCCCACTGGCCATATAGTCCAACCCTTACCCAAAAGGAAGCCTAACTTAAAGAAATACTCCAGAAATAGCCATCTGACTTCCACATAAAGACCTTTCATCATCTTCAGAAGCAGTCCATTCTACTCTGGAATGACTAATTGTTAGGAAGCTTTTCTTGATATTAAACCTAAATTTTATCCCTTTGCAACCTCTACTTACTGCTTCTAATTCTCACCTCTGGGGCCAAAACAAAACAAGTAAAATTCCTTTTGCACATGCCAGCTTTTCAAGTTGTGAAGTGCATTTCCTCATTTGTAAAATTATTTCTAAGCAACCTCCACAGTCATATATTAATTATATGAGAATGAGCTCATAGGGGTCTGAGATTTTGAGTGGCAGGGAATGAAATTGGCAGCTTGGAAAAAATGGGTTGCCCTTCTCTCTGGCTACCTTCCCACCATGACATCCTACACAGGGTTGCCACAAAGTCTGTAGAGGCCTACTGGAGAACCATTACAGAGATAAAAGATTTTCATGGGAACCCCACAGATCACTCTTGTCTTTACTCTCCCCAAACATAGAGTCCAAAATATTTTACCCTGATTTAAGTTTGTCAACTTACCCTTGTTGGTTAGAAAAAAAAGAACAAGAATGGGGCAGTAAAAATGTATTCCTTTTTCCATGTGCTGATTTGTAAATAAGTAAATGAGGAATACAGAGGATTACAGTAGATAAAACAAATAACATGAATTACAAGAAATGGAAAAGCCTTTGTGAACAAAATTAATAAACATTAAAAAAGAAGGGAAGTGGTCAAGTGGGAAAAATTTTGTTTCAAATATCTCCAATAAAAGATTGATATCTAAGATAGATAGGCCCCTAACAGGACTATATAAAGCCTGAAAGTCATTCTTCAATATATTATTTATGAACAAACAGTTCTCAAAAGAAATAAAAACTATGAATGACCTTATGAAATAATTCTCCAAATTTCTACTAATAAGAGAAATACAAATGAACCCAATTGTTGTTTCATCTCACAACAATCAAATTTGTATGAATGGGAAAAAAGATGGAAATGGTGTTGGAAAGGATAATGGAAAGATAGCCATTTTTATGCATTGTTGGTGAAGCTGAGAATTGGTAGATCCATTCTAGAAATTTGGAATTATAAAATAAGAGTGACCATAATAACCACATATTTTGACCTAGAAATTCTATTGCTAGGAATATTCTCCAAGGAAAAGAGCAACAGAAAGATCTCATAGACACCAAAATATTTATCACAACACTTTCTTTTATAGCAAAGAACAAGAAACAAAGCAGATCCACATTGGTTAGGTTAGAACTAAACGAGTTGTGACACATGAATAAAAAGGGATATTATTGTCAGGTAAGAAATTACCAAATGAGAATAAAAATAACTATTGTATAGCATGACCAAAAGAATTTTAATTTCTTAAATGCTTTCCATAATGTCTACTTTTCTTTGTCTTTGTTTTCATATTAATATGATTTTGCTTCTTAGGATTTTATAAGTTCTATTTTTAACTCTTAGTAGTGTAAATGAATTAATATTGCTTGATATGTAATATATAAGCATATATTTATTCATATATGGATATGGATCTCCGCCTATCAATCTTCCTATCTATTTAATTAAATAAGGCCCTTCGTCTGTATTAAAAGTAAATTTAACTGAAACATTTTCCCTCCCTTTGGAATCTAAGTTAACATGGAGAATCCCAAGGGGACAAAACATAAGCCCTTTTTAATAGACCTTTGCTTCTCAATTCAGAGGAAAACAAAAAGTCATTCTCCTGAAACTTGTCAGATAATGAGTATGTATCACATTAGTGTTTATTTTTTTAAAATTCTTTCTTCTAAACCTCAAAATTGGCCTTTGACCAATAAGAACTTAGTAGAAAAACATCCAACTGGAACCATAATGCCCTACAGTATCTAGCATCATAGAAAGGAATATCCATGTTCCATGTACCAACTAATCTTGACTAAACCATGGAATATTCCACTAATATACCTTTATCTCCCTCAACTAATTATTATCTTAAAAAATTCTAAAGCAACCTATAAATGGGGGTAGCACATACTTCCTTGCTTTGCCAATCAACTTCTGGAATCCCTCAAAATTTGAGAGCTTCTCTAACACACATCAGGGACGGTTCTTTTCCTGTACTGTAAGGGAAAACTGAGAAACCACTTTGGGGGCTGCCATTCCACTATAACCTGGGATATACCCACACTATTACACCATGGCTACTCCACAAATTTGGAGGCCAGTAGTATCTCACTCTTGTTTCCAAATAACTATTAAAGACTATTTGTTCATACAGCTTCTTTGGGCATGTTAGTCTTGTGTGTGGATGTCCTTTTCTCCTCTCAGGGTGGATACCTGGGTTGCAACATAATCTTGAAAGGGGAAGGAGAAACTGATCAAATGTACTTATTTTTCAATTCCTTGAACTCAAAAAGTTCTCACTTCAGTTGCTACAGTGAGTGGCCCTAATTTACAAGGGAACATTTATATGTTTATGTATATTATATTCACATCTATATATTGATATAAAGTGAAATAGAATCAGAAAATAAGCAGAAGCAGGAAAATAAAATAAAATGACTATGACAATTTAAATAAATGGAAAGAATAATAAAAGCAAATAATTGAAACTTATTTTGTCTTTTAGTAATAATATATATATACACACACACAATTTCTTCTTTAAACTTACAATAGGTAAAAAAATTCATTTGTAAAAAGAATGTAAAAGTAAAAAAAAAAACTTTACACAGACTTTCTGGATCACAGGGGTGCCACACACTTAACCCTCAGGATATCAAAGGGATACTTCTATTTATCTCGTAGGGATTAATTTTGAAGACTTAGGGAAAAAAAACAGAGCTCCCTAAGAGCCCTTGGCTTTAGTGGTCTCGTTTGTGATAGTAAGACTTGAAAGATAGCTGTCCAGGTTCATTATGGAAGGCACTAGCATAACTAAAGAAATTCTTTAGTTTTCAACGATTAGGAATAATTAGCCAGTCACTCATTTCCTACTAAGCCAATGATACCACAGGAATCTCTCTTAAAAACCTCTTCATCTAAATTTGCTCACTAGGGAGACGAAGTGACCAATCAACCAACAAGTATCTATTAAACACACTGTGCTGGTTTTTATGCTAAGCTCTAGACATAGAAAAAAGAGTGACACCGTTCCTACCTTCTAGATGTTTATATTTTAGTGGCGATAATAAAATGTACGTATGTAAAGATATACCTAACACTAAATTATGGAAAATGGATTCAAGATAATTTGGGAAGAAAATGTTGCTTTTCGCTGGGAGGATCAGGGAAGACTTCATGCAGAAGTCGAAGCTCAAGCAACAATGGTCTTAAAGGAAACCAAGAATTCCAAGAGGCAAAGTTGAGACAAAATATATTCCAGGAAGAGAGAGGACAAGTGATAAGTCAATGAAAGGAGCTCTAGAATGCTGTGTGAGTGTAACAGTGAAGAGGCTAGAGGGCAGGGTAATGCATGGGAAGGCTGGGGAGGTGAAAGGGCCGAGGCTGGGAAGATATATAAGTGCCAAACAGAGAAGGGCATACTGAATCCTTGAGCAATAGAGAGCACCGGAGATTGCTGAACAGGGGTTGACACCATCCCACGTGTACTTTGGGAAAACCACTGTCAAAGCTGTGGAGAGGCTAGACTGGTGGGGAGAGAGTGGTGAGGCCAGAAAAGGAGGCTCCTGAAATGTTCTAGATGAAAGGACATCTAGTGGAAATAGGAATGGAGAGAGGGAGAGTATGTAAGAATTGTCGGAAGGTAGACATGAAAAGGTTTGGCAGTGGATTGGATATGTGGGGTGGGGGAGCATGAGCAATCAGAAAGGATACCAAGGGGGCAAGCCAGGTTAACTGGAAGAATGGCAATGCTCTAAGTTACTGATGTCAGACTCAAATAGAAACAGATTCCTTTGGGCTTCTTATTGACTTAGAAAACCACAAATTGGCATTATCTATGTTGGATTATATTTCTATTCAAATTCATATTGTTAAACATTCCCCAATTTTATTTTATTTTGGGAGTTCCTCTGCTCTAGATGGTTCTAGAGTGGGTTTGGGAGGGGAACGGTACTGAGTTCCCTCTTGAACAATCTGAGTTTGATGTTCTTAAAGAGCATATGGTACAAACTGACCAATAGGAAATGTGTGATTTGGATCTGAAACTCAGGATTGAGACTAGGGCTGGGTATATAGATCTAGACATTATCTGCATACAGAAGATGGTAATTGAATCTGTGGATGCTGATGAAGAGAGACAGAATAGAAAGAAATCTTGGGACAGAAAATTGAGAGTATATTCACAATTATAGTGATCTAGGTGACCAATCAACAAAGGAGACTGAGCAAGGGTATTCACACAGGTAAATGAGAGAATATTCAAGAGGAAAATATGGCTAATAATGTAAAATAAATTTATTTCCAATTGGTAAACATAATTTTTCAATAGTTATCTGGATAATTCTTGCAAAGATATTTTATTTTCCAAATTACAAATAATAACAAATTTTCACATAAGTTTTCTGAAGTTTATGATCCAAATTGCTTACCTCCTGTCTTTCCCTCCCTACTCCCAAGGATAACCAACAATTTGATCAGGGTTATATATGTATTTTTCTGGATAATTTCAATTCCATACCCCACAATAGTTTTAGAGAACAGACTCAAATAAACCACGACATGGAGTAGGATATAGAAACAATTAAAGTGGTTGGCAGGACCTTAGTTTTGTAAATATATATATATATATATATATATATATATATATATATATATACACACACACACTCACACACACATATATATGTATATATATACACACATATAATATTAAAGCCACAGATCCATTTCTAAATGAACCAATTATGGACCAATGCATCCATCCCCCCTGCTCCCAACTATTATTTTAAGTAAAACATTAATTATCTATGGATTCTATGATCGTGTCCAATGTGTGTTGATGCTTTTTAGAAACTGAGAGATACAAGTCTGGAGAGTTACCTTTTCTGAACTTTAATACTCTGGAAATTTTTCTAAACTATGATAATAATGCCATGATATAAATATAGGAGGGACATAGAGATCATCTAATCCAATTCCTCATTTTACAGATGAGAAAATTAAGGTATTGAGAAATTAATTAATTTCCCCAAAATGACACAGTAAATAGCTGAGGCAGATTTTGAACTCAGGACTTTTGACTCTAAATTCAGTTCTCCTTTCACTCTACTATGACAATAAGAAGTTGTAAGGATATTAGCTTCATCTTATGTAACAGAGGACACTGTCTTCCCATATTCCAGTGCCCTTCATAAAAAAAGGACACTGCAACGTGCCTATGCATATTTTATTTCTTATCCTAGACATTTTCATGTAGGAAACTTTAATTCCTGTGGTTAGACAATGTATTTTTGAGTATCTACTTAATTTTAAGATTACCTGAATCCAAAATATACTAAACCCAATTGTAGTATGTAGTCACCTGTGGAGAGTTTAATGGAAAAGTAAGACTGCAAATTAGTACTATATGATTAGCATGAGTAATACTAAGTTTGTTTATCCAAGGTTTCTCACTACAATGGACTGTATCTTCAAGATACAACTTATTTTCCATATCTCCATAAAAACATGTCTCTAGTTAACTGGACATTTAATTTTCCACTTATTCATTTTCCCCCTATAGGCAGCTTCTTGGCTATTCAGCATGTGCACAAGGCAGAGAAAAATAATTATAGGAAAAGGGACATATAAAATGTCATAATTAAACCCTGCAGTGGCAAAATACATGCACTATACTGGAAACATTTTGATTGCGGCAATCAGGTAAGCTTAGGTTTTCAGCAAATTCTTCTTGAAAAAAGGTTTATCTATAGACATAAGTAGGAAGGTAAATGCAGAAGTCACCCTATCACAAAAAGGAGGATCAGATGTCCCCTGATGATTTCACTGAACCTCAGAGAGCTAAAAGAGACCTCTAAGGACATGTAGTCCAGCCTTGCAGCTAAACAAAAATCCTGCCTATAACAAAGCTGACAAGCAGCCTCTGTCTGAAGACCTCTACTTTTCTTACTTTGGATCGGCTAGGTGATGGGATAGATAAAACACTGGGCTTGGAATCAGGAAGACTCATCTTCATAAGTTCAAATCCAGCCCAGAAGACCCTGTCCAAGTCACATAATCCTGTTTACCTCAACTCCCCATATCTGTAAAATGAGGTGGAGAAGGAAATGGCAAACCACGCCTATGCCTTTGCTAAGAAAACCCCAAATAGGATCACACAGATTCGGACCCAACTGAAAATGACTGAACATGACTGAGCAACAACAATATATTTCCAAGTAAACATTCTACTTTGAGATAGTTCTAATTATTATTGACTTTTTCTTGAAAAATAAGCCTGACTCTTTCTCCCCTACAGATTCCACCCATTGCTCCCAGTTTGGCCTGCTGGGTTCAGGTATAATGAATCTAATCCTTCTTCCACAGAGCAGTCTTTAAAGTTCTTGCAAATAGCTAATGAATCCCTCCTAATACCTGTCTTTTCCAGGAGCAATAAGAGCAAGTCAGAAAATGCCAGAGATCTGTCATCCCACTTACATGAGGCAATGGATGTACCTAAAGATTGCTCTTCCTAAATCTAAGGTGTGTGTCAGGCTATGCCTTGCTCTACGCTCCTTCTCTACCCAAATTCAAAAATGGAATGATCACTCTCCCCTCAGGATTTCCTTCATTTTCTATTCCAGCAGCCAGTTTCTCTGTGTCAGTGAGAGTAAGATCCAGAATAGTGGTTCCTCTCATTCTTTTGAATTATTTTGATCACAAATCGAAAGGAAAGTCAAAAGAGCCAAATGTAAAAACATTGATTTTTATGACATGACAAATCTTCAGCAACCTTTTAGGGTTAAGATTATTTTAATTTACCACTTGTTAAAACTCTTATTAGTAAAAAGCAGTTATGGATTAGAATGGCAAAAGCTGTATCTTTACTGTTTGAAGATGCATTTAAATTTTTATTGTATGGTTTGCAGATCAGAATTCAGAGCAAAGCCAATTTCAAGGTTCAATAGAAATAGAAGCTCTATGTAGATCTACCAGTTAAAAAATATATGCACTGTTTTTAGAAAGTAAAAACACTGTCTGACAAAGCGTTAGAGATGATCAAAGCGGATTTAAGCCAATTTAGGGGGAAAAAACCCAAACTATGAAATATCATGTCAAGGACTCCAAATAATTTTACTTTCTCTCTTTCTACTTCAGGATGTTTGAAGTCTCTATGCAAAATATTTAGCTCTGATCCCCATCTGACGAATGGACTAGTTGGATTTGTCAGTGATTATGTTGATTCTGGTGAATGATGACCTGCAGAGAAAAAGCCAAAGACAAGAGAGCCAATTTTGTGGATAAGAAAAATAAAATTAACTAGGGAATTAAAGCTCAACATAGACTTATCCTCTAGAGCGTTCTGCCTGATTGCAAACAAAGCTTAAAAGTAGGTTTCAAAAGCATAATACACTATACTGTTTAGTTCAGCCAAAAATGCTTTGACCAAAGTATGTCCAAGAAAATAACATGAATTGAAGTAAGAATGTATTGCCTTCCTTTCAATGGCCAAGACCTCAAAAACAGTCAGGATTACAATGAAGAGAATTTAGGAGCTGTCAATAAGGTGTTTATTTGTGAGGTACTAAGCTAAGTTTTGGTGTTACGGAAATATTAAAAATGAGTCCATGCCCTCAAGAAGCTCACAGTCTAATGGGAAAGAGAATATTAAATAATAATTAGATAAACAATTTTGATACAGAGTAATTTGGAGATAATCTCAGAGGGAAGGTACTGAAAGGGCTTCCTACAGAAGTCCAACTGTAGCTAAGACATGAGAGAAATCAGAGAAGCCAAGAGGAGGAGGCAAGAAGGGGGAGAATTCTAAGCATGGGGCTACGGAGCCAATGAAAATGACTGGATTTGGTAGATGGCGTATTTTGTGCAAAAAAGGGCAAGAAGAACAATATTATAAAATTCTTATTTTCTAGTATGGTCACTCTTTCTTGTGTACTAATGATCTAATCTTCCTGACTATGTTAACTTTTCTTCCTGTCTCATATGGATGGGCAAAGCGTTGTTCCCTGTGGAGATTACTACCAGTGAATGGACAAAGGAGGCATCCTCCTTCAAATGAGTCTTCATTAATGAAACTGTTATAAAAGATAGTCAAGGCACTCGGATATCTCTGCAGTGCACAATGAGTCGAATGGTAAGGGATAAGCACCACAGGGACCCCTGCCACAAAATGCCATGCCCCTTTGCCTAATAGAATGTTTTCACCAGAAAGAAGGGGGTAGGCACCCTTTTGCAAGGCTGACTCAAATCATTATCCCAGGGGATGTAGAAATCCCATTGGCTCTGCTTCAACAGCTGTTGTGGCCAGAGAAGAATTAAGCTTCTCTCAGTTTGTGACTTCTTGTGACTCTTGAGGAGTTACAGCCAGAAAATCAGTACCAGATGTCCCTGGAGAAGATGGATTTTAGAGGTCCTTCTGTTGTCATGTCAACCTGGGAGGCATGACTTCACAACTGATCAACATGGATATGGCACAGAACCCTCATTTGTCCCCTGGACCTTATATAACACTGGTCCACGCAGTGGGAGGGCAGGAATGCACACTGATTCAGTTTCATAACCCTAAGTAAAGATTGACTCATCATAAAAATGATCAAAGATAAGGATAGAGCAAAATTCAGGATCCGTTACCTTATATACTCTAAGGAGCACAAAGGAAGACCGTAGAATACAGTAGGTCCCTAGCCCTATGGAATGATAGAGTCAAAAAATACTCTACTCTTAGGACTGGAAGGAGATGACAAAAAAAAGGAAAGTTATAAACATAATATAAAATATTAAATAATAGAAACCACATGATCACAACAATAGATGCTGTTAAAGCTTTTGACAGAATCCAAAACCAGGCTTTCAAAAAATCAGGATTGCTAGGAGGTAACACCAGGGGAATGTTGTTGCTGTTTTTGTTCATCCTTTATTTCAGAGGTCCAATGACACCATGAATGATGTCCTGACTCAAGTGTTAATTAGATTTAAGTGAGACAAGGGAGGCTTAAAGTCATCAGTCTTATTCTCTCTTCCAAACTAGTTAAGTTGATGAGAGAGGTGATTTTGGATGAGTGGTTTTGAATAGAAACTCAAAAGTGACCCAAATATTCAAAGTGACTTAACTCGCTCCAAAGGTATGTATATTGGGGGTAGGGGAGAAGAAAAGTCATTTCTTCATCTAGGAGTAAGGTATGAATGGTAGGATGTAATAACCAGAAGAATCATAGTTTCCAAGGCTCAGGATTTTAAGGAAGAACCTCTGGATCAAAGGAGAGAAATGGTAACTATGTATTCTGAACTTCTGTAGAGAGGATGGGTAAATTCTTAGGTTTTGAGAGTTTCAGAAGAAGCTGATCTGTATGATGAAAGGATTAGGGAATGGCTGGAAGAAATGGATTTCTTTAGTTTAGATGAGAAAAGTTTAGTTGGGGAGGAGGGGAGAAGAGAGAATTTATTTCTCATTTTAAAAATATAAGGATTTTTAATATATGGAAGAGGAGTTAGGCTCACTTTGTATGGTCTCAGAAGGTATGAATAGAAACAATGGGGGAAGGTTACACAAAATCAAATTTTGGATGAATTAAAAAAAACTTTAATGATGCGTGACCCTAGGAGAATATAAATTCCTTGGAAGTTGAGAATATTTTGTTTCTGTCTTTGTCGCTACAGTGCTTAGTGCCTTGCACATAGTAATCATTGAACAAATATTTGTTGAAATAAGGTAAATTAAAACTGGCCCCAAATTTAGTAGCCTCATTTTGAGGCAGAGAATGTCCTCTTTTTGGAAGAGGTGAATATAGAGGATCGTTTCTCATGGATATTGTAGAGGGACTTCATTTATTGGGCTGAAGTATTAGACTTTATAAAGTCCCCTTCAACTCTAAGATTCTGTAATTTCTCTTGTATGGTCCCACAAATTAATATGGTCTGGGGGTACAAGTATAATGAACAAAACAATTCCTACTCACAGTGAGCTAAGATTCTACTGGTATAGATAACAATAACTTATAAAATATAGATAGCATAACTATAAAGATAACAAAATATGTACAAAGTAGTTAAATGCCAGGTAGTGGGGGAAGGACAATAGTAGTGTTTGGGGGAAGTGGGAAAGCATTCATGCTGAAGATTGTGTTTGTGCTTTAACTGAAAGGAAGACAAGGACTTTCTGGGGCACTGCTACATTGAGAGTGCATTCCAGGCATATGGGATGGCCATTTGTAAAGATATAGAGATGGGAGATGATAGTGTGACCTGGGAAAGGAATGGGGTAGAGGGTAGACCAGGGTAGTTGGATCATGGAAAACAAGAAGAGTAATAATGCTCAATGGGGCTGGAAATTTAGATTGGAGAAAGGTTGTGTAGAGATTAAAAAACTACATGGAATATAGAATACATTTTCCTAAAAGCCATAGGTATACCTTGGAATTGGTTGAATAGGGAGGTTGTTGTTTGGTCAGATTGGAGCAGGAGGAAAATTACTTTGGCAGCAATGTAAAGGATGAGGAAACAGATGTGAGGCAGGAAGGAGACATTCACGATCCTAAATGTATTATAGGTACTGTGGCCAAAGTACCCAGATGATCACCTTCTGATGTTAACAAGGGCTTATATGGGCGGATGAGCAATTTCATTTTTTAATCTTTATTTTTATATCTATTTTTACCAATTGTACATAATAACACATTTCCCCCCAAATCTTCCTAAATTATATGGTACTCATCTCCTTCCCTCCTTTCCCTTGCCCCTCCCAGGGCTGTCAGGTGATTCAGTCTGGTTTATACATGTATTATCATGCAAAGTATATTTCCAAACTGATCATTTTTGTAAGCAAATAAGCAGATGAGTAATTTCACTTATTTCTAAATAGTCTGAATTGCTCGGGCAAATTTTCCACTGGTTTTCCATTAATATTCTCTATTAAACTCATTTAAGGAGGGTGACTAGGTCAGTCATCTCTTCATTTCCACATCAGACTGTGTACTTCTTTGGACTTCATTAAGCTTCCAGGGAAGCTACCTTCTTCCCCACATACATCTCCGCTTTTCAGTTTCCTATTATATGATGTCTTCCCTTTTAGAATGTATGTTCCTTGAGGGTCAGAACTGGCTGTCTTTGCTTATATTTGTATTCTCAGGTTGTTGCATAGTGACTGTAGTCACTATGTAAATATTTAAATATTTGTTGTTTAATTTATTGTAAATAAATTAATAGTAAATTAAATAATTAAATAGTAAATAAATTAATAGTAAATATTTAAATATTTGTTGATTAATTTATTGATTCTATTGGCATTTCCTCCACACATAATTCAATATAGTCTAGCCTCATATACCATGCAATTAACTGTGTACTTAGATCACCCTTGAGAAGTAGTATTTCATATAAAAATGTCCAGTGAAGATGGCGTAACATAACCTGGAATTTGTAGTGGCAGATTGTTCAAAGAACCATTGAAAAATTTTGTTTTTCCAGGTTTGTAAACAAGTGTTTAGGCACAAGTATTAACCAGAAGGTTGCAGCACCACACTATTAGGAAATGACATAATTACTGGCATAGGCTTTTTATGGGAAAAGATTCTCATAAGAGATTTGGGATTAATACAAATTATAAAAGAAGCTTCTCGAATTTATGTGTGATTCTCCTTTATAGACATGTCAACACTGAAAGAGAATGCATGAAGGGCCCATACATTATGCTATTCCCTACCTTTAGGTTCTTGGAATAAAAAAAATGCTCTACTTACTTTTCTGTGTAGATATCATTTGATTTCCTGCCTCTGGTCATTACATACGCTATTCTCAAAGCCTGGAATTCTCTTCCTCCTCACAACTGCAAATTAGAATTTCTTATTTTCTTGAAAGCTTGACTTAAGTGTTATCAACTATATGAGGCCCTTCCTTTCCCTCCTTTCATGGTTTTTATTTGTGTCCTCTCCTGCTTTCTGAATGGAAAATAAAGGAAGGTTTGAAGGAGAACAGTCTTGGAAGAGAGGTGGGTTATAAATGACAATGCCGTTTCTTCTCATGCACACAAGGGAAACATAATGAATTAAAGACTTTTAGAGAATAAATTCTACTTTGTTCAGTCCTCATCTTAGGACCTTTCAGCAATGAATAGTAAAGATAAGTTCTTTTACCAGCACCATGACTCTCTCTGTCCCTTCCCTAAAGGATGGTTTGGCATGTTAGAGAAAGAATATGTTAAATCATGTCCCATATACTATATAGTTCTCTGAAGATGCTTAACTTATGCCCTGAGCAATGTATCACTGATAGTTCCAAGGAAGGGATAGCTTAGTCTGTTCAGGAACCACAGAGAGCACCTGGACATTTTATAGCCTTCAGTTGGACTTTGAAGTTTGGTTTTCTCATCTATTAAATGAGAGACTTGGACTATCTTGACCTCAAATGATCATTTCTCTCTTGACTCCACTCTTTGATTCCCAGGATTTTTCTACCTTGACACTAATAGCCTTCTTATTCTGATGCCTCTGGCCCATGTGTCTTCTGATCAGTGAGGTTTTGTCTGACACCACTATTTTAAGACAATCCCAGGCCATTCGTGCTCATTTTTCTCTTGTCTCTGCTGCTAACTCTCACAACTTTTCTATCTTCTGTCTACATAGCTCCCTTTTAGATGTTATCTCCCCCTTAGAATATAAGCTCATAAGGGTATGGATTGTCTTTCTTTGCTTGTATTTGCATCCCCAGCATTAGCACTCTGGTTGACACATTGTAAGATCTTAATAAATGCTTTCATTCATTTTTTTCATCCATCAATCTATTCTTCCATCCACCCATCTATCCCTTCATCCATCTGTCTATCTACCTGCCCTTATATGCCTAAAATTATGTTTTCTGATATAATGATGCTAGGTTATATGGGACTTGTAAGGAATTTAAGTTCTTTGGATACTGTGGCTGATTTCAGTGTCAGTCAATGTGGTAGATTTGTTGAGTACTGCAGGTATATAGAACATTGTGCATAAGGCAACTATCTTAACCGGTCAGGTTGACCACAAGGGCTTACCAACATGTAGAAGAGAGAACTAAAAACTGTATACCTCCATTTCAACAAATATGGCAGACGAGGGAAATTTTGTAGTGACTAGCACCATTTATCTTTTTGTTATTTGTTTGTCTTTCTGTCATCTGTTAATACAACAGCCCTCTATGCTTAAAATGTAAGATGGTCTCTCTTCTAGAAGAGGAAGTCAAGGGGTTCTAGGAACATCCTCTCCATAACTCCAAGTTGTTAGAGAGAACGAAGTGTTCTCTTAAAAATGGGAAAGAAAATTTTCAGGATTAAAAAAACAAACAAACCTGAAAAAAGTATCTAAAGACACAGAAAGGAATTGTGAATATTATATCAGGGGTTAAACAATAGAAGCTGATGACAGTGTAAAAAGTGCATAAGTGAACACTTGAAATTAAACAATAAGTTTGAAGCCCTTTCCATAGAGAGGGAGAAAAAGCAAAGTGGAAAAAAAGGAGATTCTATCTTTGTTGCCATTAAGTGTGGCATGGTAGTAAAAGGAGGCATCAATTACCTGGACATCTGATGATCTCTGTCAAAGACAGAGCTGCCATTAAATTTTTGGTTTGCCATAGTGACAATTATCCTTCAAAAAAGCACAGGAAATAAGGGGGAAGGAGTGAACTTTTATTCTAGACCTGATTCTCCCCATTAAGGAAGAACTGAGTAATGCAGCAGAGATGATAACATTTTTGGCAATGGCCAACCTTATCCTCTTCAAATTCCTTCCATCTCTGCTATTCCCCTCCCATCCCAGGGCTGCCCTCCTCTCATGGGGCATGATCTTATGGGGGTGGGTTTTCCTTAATGTTTCACATCTCCTGTTTTCATCCCTACCCCATTGCCCATGCTCTTTGTGCAGACTCATTAAGAGGAGGTCTATATTGGGAAATGAAAATGAGGTAAAGCAAAAGGCATTACTAAGACTTTTATTTTTTTAATGGGTCATATTAGACTAATATTTCTTATATTAAGAAGATAGGAGACTGACAGATCAAGGGAACTTAGTAGATATAGTTTAGCAAGACTTCACTGAGATACTTAAAAGTCTCTATTGTGCTCTTCATAGATAAACTAGAAAGCTGTTATTAGGTATTAATACCGTGAGATGTATTTGAAACTGATGGACCAGACCCAAAGACTAGTCATTAGCGGCTAGATGTCAACTGGAAGGAGATCCCCTGTGGAGTGCCTCTGGGGTATGACCGGGCTCTCTGGTTTTTAACATTTTTATCAGGTACTCTATTGAGAACAATGATGATATTATCAATTTTGCAGCTCAGAGGGATGGTGAATATTCTGTACATCAGATACAGAAACAAAAAAAAAATCCCAAAAGGTAATAATGATGACTGAACCTGTTTAGAACAAATTTTAAGAAGGATCAATGTAATGAAGCCTTACTTGTGGGCTAAGAATGAAGAGCCTCCAAAGTACAAGATAGCTTTTACCTGGGAAGGTATAAAATCATCTGAAAATGATGAAGGGATTTTGGAGCATTTTTAAGTGAAATAAGAATCAATAATAAGACAGGGTCACACAGCTGGGAAGTGTTTAAGGTTAGAATTGACCCCAGGACGTCTCATCTGTAGACCTGGCTCTCAATCCACTGAGCAATCTAATTGCCACCTAAAGTATTTTTAACAAAAGCTTTTAGAAAAGTTTATTTTCTAAGGTAGTACAATAAGAATACTGGGTACAAAGCATCCTTTTAAAAGTCTGTGACACACTTTCCCTCCATGTACATGGCATAGTATTTTGCTGGTTTCTTTGCATGAATTTGATACGAATTAATTTTCAAACTGCATTGTAAGACCCCAAATGTCCAAAGTACACCTCTGTTACTCTGCCTTGGTTAGACTATATCTGGAGCACTAGGTTCAATTCTGGGAATTATGTTTTGAAGGACATTGAGGGGTAAATGTATCCAGAAGAGGGCAGTCAGGATGAGGAAAGGATCTCTACAGTATGTCATAAAAATTTATTGAAGGAACTATGAATGTTTAATTTGTAGAAGAGAAAATTTAGGGGAGTTGCGATGGCTCTTTTCAATTACTGTCATATGGAAGTTTATTAGACTAGTTCTCCTTGGCCTCATTGGGCAGAACTTGGCTCAAAGAAAGAAAGTTACTAGAGAGGCAGATATAGATTTGATGTAAAGAAAAACATTTCTGATAATTAGAGGTTTTTCCTCACTAGAAGTTTTTCAGGAGGGGTTATATGAAGAAGAAGGAGGTATGTGGAGAGCATAAGAATTTCTATAGTACCTACTATGTGCCAGACATTGTGCTTTAAAAATATTATCTCATTCAATCCTTATAATTCCTATCTTATGATTGAAGAAACTGAATAAAATAGAACTTGTCCAGGGTCAAACAGGGAGTGAGCACTTGCTGAAGGGCATTGTAGAGGAGTCTATTGGTTAGAAAGAAGTTGAATTAAATGATCTTTGAGACTCTTTCCATTTATGAATTACTCTGGTTCTGTTGGCATAAGGTGAAATTTAAAAAAAAAATCCCTATCTTTAAGGAGAGTATGATCACTTCTAAAAAGGAAGGACAGAAAAATGGAGAAAGAATACTTATTATAGCTTTATTCAAGTTATATTATTAGAAAATTCAACATATAAGTATGATCTGATGATTATCTAGCAAGGTTCTCCTACCCCTCATCCAATATGGGTTAGGTTCTTTTTTTCCCCTGAAAGGTAACAAGATTGTCCCTTGATGTTGGTTGGTCCAGAGTGTCAGTGCTTGATCTGTGCCTCCATTGACTTAGCTTCCTAATAGCCTCTGGTGGTATGGACGTGACTTTCTGGGCACAGAACGGTGTACAAAAGACTATCACATGGAGCTGGGGTCTTTAAGACTCGACAGATATCTCCGAGCCATGCCAGTCACCATACCCTGCCTCACCAAGTTTCTATAAGAGATGAAGGGATTGGACATGTTCACCAAATCTAAGCCTTGAAAGAAAATGAGGATCAATATAAAGAGTTCAACTCGATAATCTATTATTAAGTGCCTACTGTGTAAGTAGCACTCTAGTAGGTGCTGGAGAAGTACAAAGTTGATTCTTGTATTCACGGCCATAGTCCATGTTAAATCCATCTATGTCTTCTTGTCCTTTGCAACTTTTATTCATGTCCATTTAATGTTACTTGCCCTTTGCTGAATTTATATCACTATGAGCTCTGCTGATAACAATGAAATATATAGTCTGTCCACTGGTAATTCTTTACCAACATTTCTTGACTGGCATCTTTTTTTTAGGTAATACAGAGCTTTCTAATATTATCATTTATGCCACTTCTGTATCAGGGATGGTGATGTTATAATTCAAATAGTATGACTATTCTCTTTGATAGAGGAAAAAGTATTTTAGAGATAGTGACAGATCTTTTTTTCCCACTTTTAAAAACATTTTATCAATGCCTTTTATTTTATCTTTTTCTTTTTTACAAATGTCATTTACCTTTGGCTCCTACCCACTCAAAACCAGTAGAACTTTCCTTTGTAACATAGGAGTGAAGTCAAGCAAAGCAAATAAACGTATTGGCCCCATCTGGAAAAATATACTTTCTTTAGTACCTATAATCTGCCACCTTTGTAGAGATGAAGAAATTGATAGACCTTTCCCATTTTTTTTGCCTATTTTTTTCTCCAAGTTTCATCTTTAATACTCTTTGGATCTTTCATCAAGTATTCTGTATACTTGTTTTCTCCCCTGTTGTTTCTTCCTGTTTTATGAATTGATAAATATAACTTATAACTTTCCACCACCATCCTTTAAATGCATCATATAAATTATATATGCATATAATTCACATATATCACAATTCACCATGCATGCTATTAGGATTTCTTTTAATTAGTTTATTTTTTTTATTTTACACTATTATCTTCTGTCTGAATATCAGTTCTAAGGTAAAAGAGTAGCAGCAAGGGCTCTGCAATTAGGGCCAAAGGACTTGCCCAAGCTAGAAAGTATCTAAGGCTAGATGTAAACCCAGGTCCTTCCACCTCCAGGCCTGGCCCTCTATCCACAGTGCTGTCTCTATATGTATATTTACACAGGGAGTCTTCCACCTTGAAAATCATTAAAATACTTGATCATGCTTCTTAACACCTTCCAGTATCAGGGGTGGGAGGAAAGAATTTCTGGTTGCTTCCTATCTTGGGGAGGGGTTGAGGTAATGACCAAGAGTAACGACTTTCATATTCTGAAAGGCACGGAGAGGCTGAACGATCTGGAATACTTGTTTTTGGACTATTGGTCTCTCTATTCAACCACACCAACAGATAGCGTTCCCCCCAACTCCTCCTCTCCTTCTCCTCCCTCTTCCACTACACACACACAAATCCTGTGCATCTTCAAGATGTTTTGTAATTTGAACCAAAGTATATCTACATGTGGCACTCATTCAAAATTACACAGAGTATTTTCCTTCTTCAATTTGGAATGTATCTTAGATTTATAAGGCATGTGAAAGGGAAATGTATACAAAAAGACTGGAGAAAGCAATGAGCAAAATAAATGAATCTAAAGAGCAACTGAAAAAAAAATTAGAGTCTGGTCTTTTTTCACCCTTGACATGAATATTTCATTAATGTGAGTTTCATACTTCTATACATTCATACATACATATAAGAAACCCATATACAGAAAGGCAGAAGTATAGCTTTAAGACTAACTAGTCTAAACATTTAAGGGTTGTGGTAAACTTTAAAATGTTCTTCAGGCCTCTTTCATTTGTGTGAGACTAAGCTAGCAGTCACAACATATAAAATCTCTAACTTTTGAAACATCACAGGGCTCATATTTTTTTTTTAATCCTGAAGTCAGTTTAAGAGAGCCACTTGACCATAGAAGATTAAAAACATCTTTCATTCCCACCCAACTCTCAAAACCATTTTTTGCCTCATGATTATTTTTCCTTCCACAGAATCATTGGACTGGAAGAAATGTTTTAGGCAAGACTACACCTGAACCATGAGTGTCTATCAGATTCTCAGAAAGCATATTAAAATATTACTTATCTTAAGGATGTTCTTTATAGACACTGGAAGGAGGACTTTGAGAAATGTCTCAGAAGTGAACAACCTAATAACCTATGTATTTATATTTATATGTTAATTACCTTTTAGAGCTTGCCATATTAATCTAGTGCTTTATATGACCATTATACCTGGATAGATATTTATCACCAATTTGATGATATCTTTTCATTTATTGTACATATTATATACTACAACTAGATTAGTAAAAACAATTAGTGAAAACACTCATCCCTTACTTAGAATAGTTATCATTTAAGTAGGCTAGCATTCCAAATTATCTTATCTTCTCAGAATCTTTTTGTTTCACTCTTTTTTACCATTTTGATCTTTAAATTTTAAGTTGAGGATATTGAAATTAAATATAATAACCCAATGAAGACCTAATAATGTAATATGGTTTAGTAGAAGGAACTCTGAACTAGGAGTAATTAAATCTGAGCTCTGGTTCCATCTTTGCCACTGGCTAGTTATATTTCGGGTAAAATACATCAGTTTCCTAAACTATAGAATAAAGATGGGCTTAAAGTTCCCTTTAATGGGGAAGTCTCATGATTCTTTGATTCTATATAGCTTGCTCTTCTGTGGTACTCTTCTTTAATAACTATAAACATATTCAGCTTCTTTCAAAGGTCCATTATGGTACACAGATTGCTTTTGTTATACTTGCAAGCAATAATTTTTCCTATAATTTGATTAATTTCACCCTCCTCAAAAAGTACATTATAGATATGATAATTATATTTTTTTGTCTTTTAATTCAACTCCACTATTGGAAGATAGATTCTGGTGGACTTTATGCCTTTTACTATGGCTATGTTGCTGTTTCAGGATATTTGTTATACATCCTCATTAAAACACACAAAATGTTAACATCTCCAGTTTTAAGTTTTCCATTTTGTAGATGTGAGAATCAAAGCTGAGCTCATTAATAGAATCATTGCCAACTCATACTAAGGGTATATAATTACTAATAATTTTTTTTTACTTAAGATATTCATTATATTTCTTAGTTTTCAAGACTGATTTAAAATAATTACTTGTGATTTGATTAAATTCAGCAGCAATGTCACACAAAACTCTTACATGCTACCATATTGAAAAAGTGATATACTTGGCAAAATCCCAGTTTACATTCCTGAACCAAAGACAGGAAGATCTTCTATGTTATTCCCCACTTAAAAACTTTACCAACATCATGTGCTAAAGAACTTTTGTTTATTAATCTAAACAAACACAGTAGTATTGTTTTCCTTGAATTTTTGTGATCTCTCCCTCCTCTGAATGTCTATATCATTTTAATTTTTATCATGTATTTTCCCTATAACTCTATACTATAACTCTAAACTCTTTGAGAACAACAATCATCTTTATATCCCTCTACTAGTTTAATATAGTACAGTGGGGCAGTTCAAAGACACTGGATTTAAAATCAAAAGATGTGGGTTTGATTCCCATCTTTGTCCCCTACTAGTTGTATAACTATGTGCTCAAGGTTCAGTTCCCTTATTTGTAAATGGGTATAATAATCGCTGTACAACTTCATATATTTCTTTTTTTAAAAATCAATGCTGGTAATACACAATAATAGCAATATTGGACAATGATTATCTGTGAAAACTTGGCTACTCTCAGCAATGCAATGATCTGGAATAATCCTGAAATACTTATTTGGGGGAATGCTATCCACCTCCAGAGAGAGAACCATTGGAGTCATCCTTCACATTAGTGTATTTATGGTTTTATTTTGGGGTTTTGGTTATGTATGACTTTGCTCTTACAATAATGATCAATATGGAAGTGTGTTTTGTATGACAATAAAAATAAAATTTAAACAAAAGAAGAAAGCAACTTAGGATAGAAAAAGCATTCTTTGGGTACAGGAGAAGGACAGAGTACAGATATTGGATCCATGATGCAAAGATATGGAGTTTGGATGGTAAAAGGAGATACTATGAGCGGCATAGCTTAGGAGCAAGATCAGTTTGCTTCCCACTGTAGAGGACTCTAGAAATGTAAAGCATAATTCATTATTGATGATTGAGCTTAGAGTGGAAGGGTCCACAGAGGCAGTGCCTCCATTTATGACTTTCCCAATTTATCACTGGCTGAGATGAGAAAGAACAAGATGCTACCTAGACAGTTAATAATGGAACCAGGGCTAAAATCTAACGACATTTGATTCAACACAATCTTACAACTTGGCAATGGAAAGACTAGAATTTCCATGAATATGGAAATAGAGGTTTCCTGATTGGAGTACGCACCCTAAAATAGGGTACAGAATGGGAGAGGAAATGGTTAAATATACAGGGAAAAGAAGGGGCACAGGAGGAAGAAGGTAGTTGAAAGCAGTGGTGTCATGCTCAAAAAGGAATCCCTGTAGCTGCACATATATTTAGAAAAAAAAAAACCAATTTGAAATTATCTATGTTGTACTGTATTTTTATTTAGTGAAATATTTCCCAATTGTATTTTAATATGGCTCTGCTGTACTCTGACCTCCCACTGAGCCACTCAGCTGCCACCCCCCCCATATATTTCTAGGGAAAGGATTTAAAAATCATAACATACTACATGAATATAGCATTATTACATACAGTGAATATTTTAAAATTGAATCTGAAACTATGATTTCTTTGGAGTGGGCAATTCTTAGTTTGGAAATCTCATCCAGTAATATGGATCTGCAATCTGAATCTGTGTAGCTTCTAAAATCATAGGTTTAAGTCTTAGAAATCACCTAGTCAACCTTTCCTCACCCCCACTTTATAAAGAGAAGGGAATTAGGTTCCAGAAATGTTAAACTACTTGACCACAATGTCATACAGGTTGTATGTGGCAGAGTTGAGTTTAAGCCATGTTTTCTGACTACATTTAGCCTCCTTCCCTTGCATCACTCACTGCTGCAACTCTGCTTGTTGAATTAATGACAAGAAATTAACTGAAAATGAATGACTCTTCTGGAACTCGGAAACTTAAAAGGCCATATTTGAAATTCATCCCTTTTCACCTCCTTATAGTCAAGCCAGAGAGAGTTGTTTGGGGGCACTTAGAAGTCAAGTAATTTGCCCGTGCTTATACAGCTAATATGATTTAGAGGTAGGACTTGAACTCTGGTTTTCCTGACTCTAGGCCAGACCTCTGTCTGCTGTATACCATGGTACCTTTCTACTTCTTGAATTAATGAGAACAAATTAAAAGAAAATGAATGACTTCCAGACCACAGAAATTTATAAGCTGATAAATGACAGAAATTCATCCTACTGCACCTCCTAATATTTTGTGGATGTTTTCACATAATTCCAAAATCCCACCTTCATCTTGCCTGTATTAAGAAGGATGGGATGAATACCACTGTCACAAAACTAGGCAATGAAAATATTCATTCTTTCTCTGATCTTTCCAGAGTAACATGGAAATCCCTGGCTGTTCTCCATAAAACAAACCCACTTTATCCTATGGAGCCACCTGGGGGGCAAGGAATGGAAGTCATTTAGAGATGTTACAATCGGGGGTAAGATCTGAGATCATGAGATCAAAATCTTCAGAGTTCCACTTTTGTAACTTATCCTAGCCATGAAGAACTTAAAAGTTCAAACCGAATACCCTGATGGTGCAATACCACGTACAATATGTGAATCTCTACAAAATCTCAAAACCTCAAAAACTTTACAGAAAAATTCAACTTCAGAGAAGAGGAAACTGGAACCCTCTGAAAAATTATCTTCTAGGATAGTTTAGAGGAAGGGAAACAAGACACCTAGTTTATTTTGACAGCTATCTCATTGGCAGTTAGGAAAGTACGATCACTTTTATTTTGTGTGTATTTCTTTAAAGTTGAACATCAGAATAAGAAACCTGAAAGAAAGTGCGGGGAGTCCGACTAGATGTTTTCTACTGATTCTGGGATTTAGTGAGACTCAAAGTTCTCACAGTAGTTTCCACTTTCTGGTCTCTTCATCCCCTATTCCAAGTATTTGAAAATATAACAGACGTGTCAAAGAACTGCCTTCCATACATGTGGCTTCTTCTCTGGGTTTTGGCCCCTTTCCATCTGATCCACGGTCTTCATTAGGAAAATGAGGAAAAGAGACATTAGAGCCTAACCTTTCAGGTTAAAGACCCTTAGAGGGTGGTTTGCTTATTAAATTCACTGAGGAACTTATCGGTAGGAAATGAAAGGCAGCCAACAGGTAAAGTTCATTTAGTGGCAATCTTTGCAGAGGAAGCAGCGGACATCCCTGGGGCAGGTGAGAAAGGAAGGCCCAGTTATTGGTCACACAGATTCCCTCTCCTCTCGGGCTCTCCGTTTCCCCATGTCTCAAATGCGGTCACAGGAGCTTATTTTTCACTCGTGGGAGGATTTCTAACGGCTCATCACCCCTGAGCAGAGTTTCCAGCTCAAGTTTTTAGATTATAAAAGTTTCTAAAAACAAACTGGCTTGGGGAGGGGTAGTGATGGAAGGGCAGTCTGCTTCTCCAGTCTCTCTTTAAGGAAGAAGCTTTTCCTGAAAAGCCATCCCTCTTCCCCTTCACGCGTGGGACATTTTCTGGCTCCTTCCTCTCCTGTTCCCCGCCCGTTCCCCTCCCGAGAAACACAACAGAGCCCGACGAATGAATCTGTCAGGATCACCTCGTGCCGCCCTCCTTCCCCGCAGCCCTGGGGCGCAGGATCTCAGTCCTCTCCCTCAGCCTTTCCCCACATCCCCTTCTCAGGAGAACTCCCTCCTGCCACTTGCAGAGCTTGCACTGCCCTGAAACGCCCCAACTTCCTCCTAACGTGAGGGTGGAGGCGGGGTGGAAGGGATGCTGGGGAGTGGGAGCTCGAACCCCAACAGCTGTCGCGGAGGAAGAAATACGGGCCTACCTTAAAACTTTCCAGTCTTTCAGAGGATCCAAGTCAGAGATTATGGAAACCATTGTCAAAGGCAGCCGCGAAGACAAAACCCCTACGGGAGGGGGTGGGGGGGGAGTGCGAGTGGGGGGTGGGGAGGAAGACCGCGGGCGGCCCGGGAGAGAGGACTGGCTCGGGCCGGAATGACAACAAGCCCTGAGCAGCTCTTCCTACTTCTCCAGCTGATAAGCACTTGTCCCGGCTTCTCTCCACCCCCAAAATCAATCCTGTGTTCTATTACTCCCAGCTCCTTTTCTTCCCCACTACCTTTTTTTAAAGCCCCTGTAATCTGCTCCAACTGATCAAATTTGACCTTCTTGTAGCCCACTTTATTCCAAGCACAGCTCTCTGTTAAATCTCTCTTTATTAACACCGTCCTACTTGGCTTTCTCTTGGAACAAACACAGATCAAGCCTGAAGCCTCTAGACTTTGCCAGCAATCATTTGCAGATTACCGCAAGCTGTAGTCTTCTCCTCCTTTGGGGTATTTCTCCTGCCTCCGAGGTTTGCTTTCACATTCCTTTTGGAAGGCTGGTTTGGGCTTCTTCTCTTATTTTTATTTTTATTTTTATTTTTTTAGGTCTGGGTTTTTAAGACACAGATTTGGAGCTTAGCCTCTCCCTCACATAGGCTGTTACCACATTAATGGCACTCGGTTCACACTCTACTTAAGATTCACATTTTTAAAATGATTTGGAACAAGATTATTAACAAGTTACAAATCTACAGGGTTTGATTTCTGGCACCAATTTTGTCTAAAACTTTTTTTTTTCTTTTTAGAAACTACAAGGGGAAAGAATAAAATTTTCTTAAATGTTAGTGAGAAAGCCATATTGATTTTTTCTTGAAAATATTTTCTTTTTTAGATGTAAAACCAACCCTTCAATAATAATCTTATTTGACAGAGATGCCAAAGTAAGAATATTAATAGCTAACATTTATATGGCACATGGAGGTTTACAGGGCATTTTCCTTAGAACAATATAATGAGATAATGTCAAGTGTTGTTTCCCTTATTTTACAAATGGTGAAACTGAGTCTCAGGGATGGAAGGAAATTTGCTCATCACCAGAAATTCAAACCCAGGTCTTCTGACTCCAAATCCATCTTTTTCTCTTCCCTTCCTTACCTAGTCTTCACCCAAAGTTGGCATGGAAAAAGGTCTGTGAGTGTGTGAATTTCTTCTTTTTTTTTTTTTAAATAGGTACTTTCTCTTAAGATTCCAGAGTCCTGCCAGTCAATTAAGACTTCATCACGTGACAGCTCTTCCTACTAATCCTTGTGCCATGCTGCAGGGTCAGGGACCTGAATGGCCCTCTCTTGGTGAGGAGTCATTTAATCCATCCTTCCTACTCACAGAGGATGGGCATTTATGCCTGGGTACTAGAAGGATACGTGCCTATCATTTCAGAGCAGTCCTCAAAAGAGATTCCATAAAAGGTCTCTCAACCCCAAAAGGAATTTTTCCCCTAAATCCATTTCTCTATGATTCAGCATTTCTTTTGTTTTCCTGTTGTGGAGTCCTAATCCTAACATGACTTTTAATTTTCTCTTTAAAGTTTATAGAGGGGAAACTAGGTAGCTCACCCAGGCCCAGAAATGGGGAGTTGAAGGTTAAAATCTGGCCTCAGACAGTGCCTAGCTGTGTGTCCCTGGGCAAGTCACTTGACCCCCATGGCCTAATCCTTACCCTCTTCTTTCTTAGAACCAATATACAGTATTGATCCTATTACAGAAGGTAAGGTTTTACAAAATAATTTACAGGACATTTTCCTCATAACAGCCCAATGAAATAATACAAGCACTATTCTTATTCCCATTTAATGAGGAAACTGAGGCATAGATCAGGTGATAACTTGCTCATAGCCAGTTAAGTCTTGGAACCAGATAAACCTGAGACTTTGTATTCTAGATCCAAGACTTCTTTCATTGTCCCACCTTGTGTTTGTTTTAATTCCCTCATTGACCATGGAAAAGAGTGTGTGTCTCTGTGTGTCTCTCTCACCATATACACACCAAAATATCTCTCTTCATTTCAGGGGTTGGAAGGGACATTTCTGTGGCCATTCCATTTATTCATTGAAGCTGCTGGGGGACATCTAGGAGAAAACCTTGCTGAGTGAGATAATTATAAAGTTCCTGGCACATAGCAAGTGCTATATAAGTTTTAGCTATTATTATTAATACTGATTTATTATTGTTGTCCTTCTCATTATTATTATCTATTAGCATTCACCAGTGTGGACCCTAGTAGGACCCTAGTAGTACTTCCAAGTTGGGGCTAAAACAAAATAAGCACCCCAAAGAGCCAGAAAGTGATGCGGCTAATTTTCCAGAGGGGAGGCAGACACCTAGGGCATCCCAGACTCCTCATCTGAAGCCATCATAGCTCTGGAGGAGCTCCAAGGCTCACTGCCAACCTGGGGTGAATAGGAAGGATTTCAGGGGAAGACTAGCTTAATGACTGCGAATGACTGACTGCCTTCAGCTAAAGTTAGAAAGAATTCCCTATCTTTTACAAAAAAATATACTTGTCTCCCCCGGGGCTTCATGCTTCTTTCTTCCTTGGCTATGTTTTTGGTCCCTCTGTGACTCTTGGTCCACACAATAATAATATGTAATAATGTGTAAACATTTATATAACACTTTTAATCCCCAAGTACTTCACAGAATGTGTGTGATAATAATACTTAGTGTTTAGATAGTGTGTACCTCTGAAGGATTCTGAGTGCTTAGATAATTGATAAGATATTTTCCCCTCCAGAAAGGGGAGAAGAGAAAAATGAGAAATTATCATGAAATTGCTTTCACAATTCTAATTACATCACCCTCAACAGTATTTCGCAGGGTTTCACTGAAACGTAGCAAAGTCTGGAAGGAAAGAGGTCAAGAATGAACACTTGGAACAAGAATTTGGGGGCAAAGGGTGAGAGGAGGCAGGAGGTAGTTTTTAGTCAAAAAATCTAATCCAAATCCAAAATATCAGATCCAAAAAATGGATCAGAATAAATCCATACTTAAAAAAAAAAAAAACATGATTTAAATAATGTTTTCAAGGACAGACCAAGGGAGAAAACTTTTAAAGGCCCTGTTGAGCTGACAAGCAAATATAATGTGCTCATCTTAGGCAGTGTGGTATTGCATAAGGGATAGGTCCATCTGCCATTTGATAGTGATGTGGCCCTGGGCAAGAAACTTCAGTTTTCTGAGTTTTCTCTTCTGTAAAGTAAGGGGTTGAACCAGGCACAGGTTCCTCCTGTGGTCAGATTTATTATCTAAAGCTATCCTCTTCTATTTTAAGAAATAAAGTTTACTTGATTATGAATAATGTGATAAACACTGCTGCTGAGCATCTATGAGGCAAAATGGAAAGAGTGATGGAACTGGAATCAGGAAGACCTGAGTTCAAATCTAACCTCAACACTTACTAGCTATGTGACCTTGAGCAAGTCACTTAACCCTGTTTCCCTCAGTTTCTCATCTGTAAAAATGAGCTAGAGAAGGACATGGCAAACTGCCAGCATCTTTGCCCCCCCCCCCCAAAAAAAAAAACCCAAACAAATAATCAAACCCAAATAGGGTCAGGAAGATTGTGACATGACTGAAAAGGACTGAACAACCCATCAGTGCTGCCTCTGACAGAACAACTCTCTAACACTATATTTTACTGAGTAGTTGCCAATTTGCTGTCTATATATGGATGAGGGATATGGGGAATGTGGGTGAAGGAACAGGAGGAGCCCAGTCTCTTGGTATATTTCCTGTATCAAGGAAAATGCAGTTCTGGTTAAAATATGGATATTTGTCTAAGTTTTGGTCAGCTTCTCTTCTTTTGAGCATTCTATTCCAATCTCTAAGTAGTTTATATATATATATATATATATATATATATATATATAAAGAATGTATTTCCTAATGAGCTAGTCATCTCCCTATCATTCAAGATTATTCAATCACCTTCACAGGTTTAACTTCAGATTTCTTAAAACAAAAATAAAATAAAACAAAACTTTGCCATAGTTCAAAACAAAGCCTACCATTTATTCCCCTCTGACCTAATACTTTGCCAATTCAATCAGTTTTCAAAACATCTATAAATGTTTGGAAAAATTATATCTAAAGGTTAAGTTTTGCCCAAAGTAACTTTGGTTAAGAAATGGATATTCACTTCCCACTGGCTGTGCTGTCATATAGTACAGTATTTTCTTTTATTTCTTATCTTCATATATCCCATTGGATAATATCTAATATCATCTGTCTCTTGCATTTTGATAAAGTTGCCCCTTTTAAATCAAGTTGTTTTCTTGTTACATATTCTGACCTTGCCTCACTGAAATTTTTTTTTAAGGAAACAATTTTCTAAGAACATAAACTTTTTTTTTTTGAGAGAGAGAGAGAGAGAGAGAGAGAGAGAGAGAGAGAGAGAGAGAGAGAGAGAGAGAACGCACATCTGTAAACTATTACTGAGTAAATTTCTGTCCTACAACAGGCAGTTTTGTTGAAAATTTTCTCCCTACCTGTTAGAAGAGCTCAGTACACCTATCAACAAATCAAAGCCTACCTATTTGGAAGATATTTCCAAGTCACCAGCAGCTCTTTTTCTTTCATGCTCAGCTCTTCCAAAGTCTCCCTCACTATTCAAGTTTTAAAGAAAAACAGTCTTCCTCACTAAAAGCAACAAAAACTGTCAATTATTTCCCCGTCCCCAGTTTAGACAGCTTTGTCTAAATCCAGTGAATATGGGATTGGGGGGAGGAGAACTTTGAATTAGTCAGATTATTTAACTACAAATATCTACAGGTCAAAAACAGAACATGACATTAAAAAAAAAAAAGTCTATATGGCATTAATGAGAGCCATCAAGCCGCCCAGGGTTTAATCTGTTTACACAAGATCCATGAAGGACTTCCAGATGTTAATAGAAGGAGATTGTCGCTCATCATATTGGTCACTACCGGAACTGGATACTCAGAAAGATATTACTTCACACATCTAAAGCCCCAGGAACTGTGGTTTAGCAAAACATATACATAGGAGACAGATTTTGACTTTAAATTATGTTTGATTAAGACATATATTCATCAGACCATCAGAAAGGAGAGAATAGTTCCTCTGTAATCCTGTTCTAACTTGTTGCTAATGTAGAATTATGTTATGTTAATCAACAGAAGTGTATCATTAAGTCCTTACTTCACATACACACATGAGAAATATAATGGAGAGTGAGGATGGCCGTGGAATCAATTAGACCTGGGTTCGAGGCCTGACTGTCAGACACTAGTAGTATGGCAAGTGACTAACTTTTTAGGGTCCTTTAAGGCAACTCTCTTAAATTCTAGAGGAGTTACTGAAAAGCGTGGGTAGTTGGGAGTTCTGTACATCAATTGAATCATTGTATGTACCAAATATATACATCTATTAGTATGGGGGTATTTGTGTATATATGTATGTGTTTGTATGAAATGTACATATATATATATATATATATATATATATATATATATATATACACACACACACACACAGATCAAGGAATAAAAGCAAAATTTTCTTTGTTCTCTTTTCTCTTCTCTATCTCTGATAAGCTTCAGTTTCTCTCTAGGGATTCTATTGTCCAAATAAAGCTTATCTTTTGGCAAAACTTGCTTTAAACTTAGTTGTTCACTATTCTGTTACTTGCTGATAAAAGACTCCCCTTCTGTCTCTCCTTGTCTTCTCTGTTCCCCCCTTTTACCAGCCCTTTAAGTCTCACCCAGCCTACTTTTAAAAAAGGAAAATAGCTAATTAAAGCTCCATTCTACTATTCTGAACACCTTTTTTTCCTCTGATATTGTTGATTTGTCCAAAATTTCAAGTTGGCAGGCATGTTAAGCTAAAAAATTCAGCTCCCTGTCAGAGGCCCTTTTAATGGAAAATAGCCTTACCTGTCTTTCAAAACATATCACACTGTTATCCTGATGAATTTGAAAAAAAATTAAATTTTTTCCAAATTAAAAAAAAATGTACATGAAAAAATCCCATGCCCTGATTCCATTTTCTTCTTCTTCTTTTTTTAAATTTTAATATCTCTTGAGCAAGGCAGTTTTACTATATATTAACATTTTCAAATAGGGCCAATGAGATAACTGAACATGAGTAGAGTTACTAAATAAATGCTAAATCACTTCTCTCTTATTTCTCTTGGGGTGGCTCTGCTCTATTTATTCTTAAGTACTGGCCACATCAATATGTTCAGAATCTTTGTAACCTGGTCTTTTGACATATGGGGCCTCTTGATATTAGATTTAAATTATACAAGTGATTTGGTCCTTAACACTGAGTCTGGATCTCAGAGTATTTTTGTTCTTGAGCCACGCATCAGCCCTTCCTTTGTGAAATCTGTACCTTAACAGTTAACCATTAATCTTCAATTACATAAATGTGCCTCCTCACTTTAACAACGTCTGTAGAGACAAACTTCCAAAGATGGCATTTTTTTCCCCTAAATAAATGAATGTAGTTTTAATGGAATTTCAAGTGCTTTCAGGTTTGGCTCACAACACCTGATACAATAAAAAGCCTTAGGAACAAAGGTATGTGTTTTGGTGCCTATTCACCGAGTTAAGAGTTGCTATTATGGGACACTTCATAATCTCAAAAATCTCTAAAGAGTCCCTGAAGAGACAGTTACAAAAAGGACTGAAGTATATCTAAAGAGATCAAATATACTTCTACATTATCTGAGAGTCTGCATGTGTGCTAGATTTTCCACCAGTGCTTAGGCCCTCTTAATTGCCTGGAAGGAATGCTTTTTAATTTGGGGCTTTTGTCAGCTCAGCTTCTTGTTGCCTCCTCTAAGAATGCCAACTCCTTTTCCTAAATAGAACAGGGGAAAGAGGGAGGGGGAAAGGAGGTGGGGGGTGGGGCAGAATATTTCTAATCTTGGCCAGGCATATTTCAAAAGTGAGAAAGCAAAAGAGGAAAACCACAGCCCAGTCAGGCTGCATTCCGGGCCATTGGAGAAAGTCAGGTCAGTTTGGGTATGGATTATCATCGAAATGTAAACACATTCGTGTCACAAGAAACAATTCCTCAACATACAAATTGTTTTGGCTTTTAAATTTTAGTTTTTGTCTGAGCTGGATACTAATAGTAAGAGGGCCAAATGAATGGCTGAATGGGGAAAAAAATGCATCATTCAAGCTCTTTCCATCACATAGGCCAGGAAATGAGAACTGAAATATAATGACCTCACGATCACATTTGTTTAACCGCCAGGTTTCAGACAACTTGGGCATTTGTATGTTAAATCAGGGCTCCTAACATCAATTATTGAAGAGATCTGGCTTTTAGGCAAAAGCCAAGGACAACTGCCGAGTTTCCAGTTAGCAAAACAATGTAAATGTCTCTCTGTACTGCCCATGCCAACTGGAATATTTGTTCGACGTGTGCCTAGGTTGAGTATTTCCCGGCCACACAGAGGAAAGAGCACAAATAGACTAGATTTAAATATATGCCTGGAGTTTAGCAGGAAGGTTACTTAGAGGCTGATAAAACAATAGCCATTAACATTTACAAAATACCTATTATCTAGGATTTTAGAGGATAGTTACAGGACCTAAATGGAGCCAAGGCTTGAAGACTGGCCCTGTGATTTTGTGTCAACAGGAACTCCTGGGACCAATGTAAATCAGAATTGCTTTGTAATTCTTGAGGTTCCCTTGGGTGATTTGCCCAGGGTTCCAGGCCAGGACCTGGGAGAGGCAGGACAATAACTCTCTTCTGGCTTCAGAGGTAATTCTTGATGCCCTCATTGGAGCTCAATGGCTACAAAAAGGGAGCTCCATCATGGAAGTTGATGAAAAAGAGAGAGCAGGTCAGGAAGTTCATTTTTAATATCATGGATGGTAATAATCAATTAATAAACTGATTAACAACATTTATTTAACACTTACTCTGTCCTGGGAACTATGGTAGCCAATAGGAATATAAAGGATGAATGTCATTTGGCCAAAATGCTGGAAAATGGATACAGGAATGAAATAATCCCTAATAAAGAGATTATAAGCATATACAAATATGTGCAAGACACATACACAGAGAGCAAATGCAAAATGATTCAACATAAGGTAGTTTGAGAGCGAGACAGAGACAGAGACAGAGAAAGAGAGACAGAGAGACACAGAGACAGAGAGAGACAGACAGAGAGACAGAGACAGAGACACAGAGACAGAGACACAGAGAGAGAGAGAGACAGAGAGAAAGAGAGAGTACTGGTAGTTTGGCAATAGGAATAAGAAGCAAAAAGTTTCTACATGTTGAAAAATATCTCAAAAAGGGAAACATTCCATTGAGTCATATAAGTGGCTATGTGTTACAAAATATGTTGGTTTTTAACAGTCATCTCTATGGCCCATTCTGAAGTCATCCTCTGTGCCTTGGGTCTAAGGGTATACTGGATCCAGGCATACTGGTGACTAATTGTTAAATGTATAAGTATTTATACCTGAGAAATGTGAAAATGCTGCCAATCAGGGATTGATTTATTATTTTGTTGATGGTCTAGACCAAAGAAAGCGATGTGGGAAAATATTAATAATGAAGATTAAACTTAAGTCTGTGATAATGTTTTTTCACCCAGACAGTGGGTCATTAAACATTGACCAGCATACTCTTTCAGGTTGGTTCTATCACCTCATGTCTCCCTCAGAAACCTGACCCAGGGATCATTTTCTTTTCTGTTCATCTTCAATCTCCTACTATTTATTGGTTCATTTCCTGCTTCCTACAAGCAGGCTCAGGTTTCCTTTATCCTCAAAACAAAACAAAACAAAAAATCTTTCTCTTGACCCCACCATCGACTTAGCTATTATTTTTTCCCTATCATGGCTAAGCTGAGTTTAAAGAACAGTAAAGATCCGTTTACACTCTCCCTCCACATCTTCAGTACTGATTTACTCTACTGAAGCTGTTTTCTGAAAGGTCACTGAGGATGTATTAGTTGCCATAATATGAAGACTTCTCAATTCTCATCCTCCTTCATTCTCCTTCCATAAAAAGTACTGTTTAGCATCCCTTCTCTTAGATCTTCTCTCTTGTCTTTATTTCTGTCACTTTTTGCTTCCTACCTAATTATTCCTTCTTCTTCTTGGGTTCTTTCTCCTATAACTCTGAGAATTCACCCTTTCCCCCTCTCCTTTTTACCAGTTTTCCTAACAGTTATTACTTTTAGGCAAATGATTGTAAAATCAATGTAGCTACCCTTAGGTAGGTTCTTAACCTAACGGGTCTATAAATTTTTAAAAATATAGTTTAACATTTATTTCAATAGATATTTTTTGTAATCTAATTTTTCATGTATATGCAATGTACATACAATGTACAATGTAAACAAAATGTAATACAATTTTATAATCTAATGCATTTATTTTATTTAATGCATTAAATATTATTTTGATATGGGATCCATAAGTTTTACCCAATTGCCAAAAGGGACCAAGATCCAAGGGTTTAGAGCCCATTGTCTGGAACTCTAGACTTTCATTCCAAACTTTCTGCTGCTCAGACATCAGTGTGAATAGAGAAATAAAGGGAATAAATATTTATATAGGCCAGCTATGCTCTAGGTCCTGTCCTAAGCACTTTGACAAATATTATCTTGATTAATTCTCACCACATTGTAAGGGAAGTGTGGCTATTATCCCCAATTTACAGTTGAGGCAAGCAGAAGCTAAATGACTTGCCCAAGGTCATACAACTAGGAAGAGTCTAAGGTTGGATTTGAATTCAGGAATTCTCTCCCCTATGCTACCAGCTGCATAGTTGAATTTAAAGAGCACTGGCCTTTTATGCAAATGCTACCTCATTTATTTTTATTTTTTATTTGTTTTATTATTACATCTGTGACACTTGGAAAGTCACCACCTTCCTTAACTTTTGTTTCCTTATCTCTTAATAAAAAGGAGAGAGGTCCAGAGAGGTTTCTCAGTGGATAGAGCACCAGGTTCTGGAGATGGGAGGTCCTGAATTCAAATCTGACCCTCAGTCACTTCCTAGCGATGTGACCCTGAGCAAGTCACTTAACTCAGTTACCACTTCTATTCTTCTGCCTTGTAACTGATACTTGATAGAGATTTCAAGATAGAAGAGAAGGATATGTGTCTGGTGGGGTCATGGATCTAGAGGGCAACTCAGTCCTAAATCCTATCCTATGCCCATCGTTCATAGCCATCCTATCAATGCCCTTCAAACTCACAACATCTTCAGTGGCCCTTAATTTCTTACCCTGAAACATTTCCTTCCTCTAACCTGCCTTTTAGGCCTTTAATGGTACCACGATTCTGCCAGGCATTTATTTAGTCTCAAAATCCTTGATTAATTCTCTTCTTTCCACCCTCAATCTGACCTATTGTCAAACATTCTCCCCAGGCACCCCAAGATCATTGTTGGCTTACTATGCCTCTAGGAGAGAGCCCCCAACTCTCATCTGGTGGTTCAGATCCTCCACAACCTGATTCCAATTTGCCTTTGCAGCCTGGCTTCAAGTACAGGAAAAGTCAAAGGGAAACTTGCTACCCCCAGTGCCTGGGCAATATTATCCTGCCAAATCTTTATCTTCCTTTAAGGTTGGGCTGGCCTCTGCCTCCCCTCAGGTGAAAACATTTTCTTCCTTTTTTAAAAAGCTCTTTTAAGAGTGTTTATCTAGATGGAGTCTGTTTCTGCATCGTTTTCTGCTTTGTATAGATTGGTACCTTGTGTTTGTATATCTAAGTCAGGAAATAATGCTAAGCCTATCATAGTCTGAAAGACCTGGATTCAAAATCTCTCTAGCACTGGCATGATGATAATAAGAATAATAAATCCTTTATATATTGAAACATATTTTTATTAAGTATTTATATAGCATCTATTTTAATATAACTCAATCAAATTTATGTGTAATATTTTTATAATTCACATAAAGTACATAATACATAATTATTCTGTAATTTAATGATTATATAATTATATAGCTCTTTAAGATCTGATCAACAACAACCCTGTGAAGTAGGTGCTTGACTACTCATTTTCCCAGATGCATAAACTGAAATGGAAAGAAGTGAAATGACTTTCCCAGGGTCCCATGACTTGGGCTGGCTGTTGGGGCAGTTTTGAAGCTCAGGTCTTCTTGATTCTCTATTTAATATTCTATTTTCTAGGCCACTTTCTTGCTCCATGACCCTCCATAGGTTTCAGACAAACTTCTAGGACCAAATGTAGATAAATCCCAAGCCCAGAGAGATTACAGTTTTGGCAAATCTGGGTATGTGTAATTTTGTCTTTCATAGACTGTAAGTTCTTCCAAGCTGGGGGCTGTGGTATTTTTCATCCATCAATCAACAAGGAAATTAAATAGCTACTATGGCTAAGCGAGTGATGGCAAACCTTTTAGAGATGGAGTGCCAGGCCCCACCCCCCAGAGACAGAGTAGCACACCCTACTCTCTTCCCCTAGGAAGCACTCCCATTGGGCTTCTGGGCAGAGGAGCTTGTGATGAGAGGCGGGGGAGGAGAGTGGCCTGAATGCTCCACTTCCCTCCAGCTCTGCCACCTGTAAGGTGCCACTGTTGGCTGCTGGGCAGAGGGGCAGGGGAATGTGAAAAAATGTCATCAGGCATGGTGGAGAGGGGGAGGGGAGCAGCTCCACCCAAGTCCCTCTGCCTTTCTAATAAGGAACTCGGGTAGGAGGAGCCTGGCTGTGTGCCCATAGAGAACACTCTGCATGACATTTTTGGCACCTGTGCTATGCTATTACTGATTTAAGCCCCGGGGATGCAAATAGAAAGAATGAAACAATTATTATTATTGAGGGGAACTTACCTTCTAATGGAGAAGTATATATACATACATAGTCATATAAGTATATACAAAATAAATATCAAGATAATAAACAAAGAGCACTTAGATAGAAGGGCAGCGAGGTGGCCCAGGGGATAGAGTGTGAATCTGATGTTGGGAAGTTTCATCTTCCTAAGTTCTGATGCTAAATCTAGCATCAGACACTGACTAGCCATGTGACCTTGGGCAAGTCACAGAACCCTGCTTGCCTCCGTTTCTTCCTCTGTAAAATGAGCTAGAGAAGGAAAAGACGAACCATTTTAGTATCTTTGCCAAGAAAACCTCGGGGGCAGCTGGGTAGCTCAGTGGATTGAGAACCATACTTAGAGACGTGAGGTCCTAGGTTCAAATCTGACCTCAGCCACTTCCCAGCTGTGTGACCCTGGGCAAGTCGCTTGACCCCCATTGCCTAGCCCTTACCATTCTTCTGCCTTGGAGCCAATGCACAGTATTGACTCCAAGACGGAAGTTAAGGGTTAAAAAAAAAAAAAAGAAAACCTCAGATGGGGTCACAGAGTCAGGCGTGACTGAAATGACTGAAAGACAGTTATCTGGTTTGTCCATGCTTGTCGGCGTGTTGCCTCTCGGGTCAGACGGTGAGCTCCTTGACAACAGGAGCTGTCTTTTGTCTTTTATTGCCTTCCTAGGGCCTGCACAGAGTTAGCACCCAGGAGGCAGCGAATAAATGCTTAATGATGGATTGGGACCCTGCCCTTATGAAGTGGAGCAAACACCCAGGTGGGAAGGCCTGAGTCTGCTGCCCAAGCAGCCGGTGAGCTGTGAGCATTAGCAGCAGCTTGGTCCTGAGGTGATGCTTTCTGCGAACATGAAGATGCATAAAACATTTAAGTTAGTCAGTGTGGTTATTCTCCCTCCATGGGAAAGTCTGGGGCTCTGGGTTTCTAACCTTTTTTTTTCTTTCCTTTTTTTTTGCTTATGTTATAAAAATTCAAGAAAGGAATAAAAGAATTATTGAGGAATAATGGATTTGTCTGGAGCGGGCTGAAAAGCATTTCTTCCTCTTCTTCAGTCCCTGAGGCTTCATTGTTCTCCTGCCTTCAGACACCGTAGGTATCAGCGACCTTTCTGCAGAAGGCCACTGAAGTCATGTTAATATTGTGTTTCTGTGTAGTACAGGATGAACACATTAGACACTTTAAAACTGAATGGGTTCAGACCTGTTAACCCCTCAGCTTTTAGACAGTGATAACCCGCTAACTTCCTGGCTTTCATTTGCTAACTTCCTTGATCCGTCCTATTTGAAATGCCTGGATATAACCCGGCAGTGACATTTTGCAAATCAACATCTCTGTGATGAGATGGACAGTAAAGACCAAATACTTTAGTATCCCAGAGGAAGGTGACTAAATGACAGCCGACCTGCCTTCAATGCAAAGATGCCTGATTATGAAAAAAGCAACACAGAAATAAGCCTAAAGAAATAATAATTTCTATCGCTCTGCTCATCTTCCTTTGTCAAGTGAAACTATCCAGAAGATTTAGTTTAGTTTATAAGGTGAAGGAGATGGGGAAAGGAGCACTGACTTTATGTCTGATTCAAAGTTTGTCTCTAATAGTGTGGATTCGAAACAACTCCTCACATTCCCACCCACCCACTCCCTGGGAGCCAATAGCTGAGATTCCTGCGCTATTCTTGCTAGGCTGTCAGAAGGCCCTTTGAATAGCAAGGCCCCAGGAATCTTGTCTCTTCCTCCACTCCCTTATGGCAGCACTAATCCTTTTCTGGCCCTGTTTCAGCTGTGATTTTCATTCCCCCTTTAAAATCTTATCCACCCTTCTAAATTGTAGCGCTGTCTATGGGAGCTAATTTTCTAATCGAGGTTTCAAATGGAGTGGTAGAATCTAATGATGGCACAATTTTGGCAGTTTACCTGCCAAAGTCTCTTTTACTATTCAAAACATTAGGACCACATCCCACATCTGTTCAGACAGGAATTGCTCTGGAAACAGACAAGCAAAGACTAAGGTTTAGCCAGTGCTGTTATGTTGTCCCGAATCGACAAATCCATTCCCTCCTTTATTAAAAAAGAAAGAAAGAAAAAAACCCCAAGACAAATAAACCCAAGCAGGAGACTCCACTGAGTGGTAGAGTCACCAAGAACTGGAGAAGTGTGACCAAAAAGGCCCTGGCACATTGAGGGTTAAGATAAAATAACTGGCTAAAACTACAAAGTACTCCCTTTATGTAGGAACAAAGAATGCTTTTCATAAAGCTCAAAATAAATTCATTACAGAATCGCTGGCTTACTCTTTCCACAGTCTTCACATTTTTTCCCCTCCTGGTGTGTTTTACACTTATGGGGTGATGACTTCATGAGAAACATGCTTGTTGTGACCTACTCTGCCCTGTTTAAAAGCTTGTGTTTCATTAAAAGAGGAGAAAAACAGAGATAAAAGTCTAGGTTTTTATTTGCCATTCTGTACCTTTCCTCTCCTTCATTCTAATATGCTGTGTGTGCACTTACACACACACACACACACACACACACACACAAATGAAATGAGAAAGTGAAAATTGTTCAAATTATTATAATGTTAAAAGAAAGCCCAACAGTTGCATCCTAGCTATTAAGCAGATATTATTGAGCCAGGCAGCAGCATAATTCATTTACAAAGAGAAGAGGCTGGATATTAACCTTTAAAATGAGAAATGTTTCTTCAGTGTGTGATATCAAACCTTAAGGGCTTTTTTCCCACAAAAGGCCTAGAAAGTGTGACTTCTGATTTGCTCATGACACCCTGTAAGTGAAAATGCCTGTTTTCTTATAATTACACATGCAAGGGGGAAAAAAAATCCCCACCCCAACCCCTGCCAAAAATAACAACAAAAAACCCACCTCACAAGTCTGAATATTTAAATTATATTGAAGCTGTGGGACAAACCCCCCAGTGCTAAGCCAATCTCCATTAAGAGCAGCTGCTTGTCCTTTGCTTACCCCATTAATCCCAGCCATTTTAGGACAGAGAGTAGGTATCTTTCATCATTTAGCTGCAATGCCTTCTCCCAAAGGCCAAAGAGCTTTGCCAAGATTATGAGTTTCTTCTATGGAGTGGTGTGTGTCTGCTTGTTTTTCAGTGTTTCTTTGGGAAAACATTTCTTTTTTTTTTCTTACTTGGTTAAAAAATATCAAAGCCGATATGGAGAAAAAGACAGTAAATAATTTGAGGAGAAAAAAAGAGGAAAAGTTAAATTCACTGTATTTTTCATTTATCTCTTTGATAACAGAAAACTTCATCTTTCTACAGCACCTTTCAAATGGAGATAGGGGACCCCTAGAGAAATGTTAATTCTGTGGCACCTCCCTTTTCTTTCTATGCCCTCCTCTGAATGAGGTTAGGTAGAGCTCTCATTTTCTGACTGTGGGGTTTCCATTCTTTGGGTTGAGGGTCAAGGTACTGAAAAGCTTGCGAAAATTTGTTTCAAAAAACTAGCAAAGGTCACCAGTTTATAGCTCTTAAAGAAAAACAACTTAGACACTTCAGGGAGTTTTTCCAGATGAACAGCAAAGTGTGATTAAAACATAACATCATGGAAAACAAAATTTAAGTGTCCTGGGTGTCCTTGATGTGGTTGCCATAAACCCATACTCACCAGAGTACATCTATCTTTTCCCCATAAGGGGTTTAAAGGATCATGTGATTTAGAAATGGAAGAGATTAAAGACTCCACCCAGTTCAGTTCCTTCATTTTGCAGAGGTAGAAACCTAAACCTAGAGAGGTTAGGTGACTTTTCCAATGTCAGAAAGGCAGCAAGCTGAAGAATAGAGATTCCAGAGCAGATTTTCTGGCTCAGAATTCAGTAGTGCTATAAACCATCAATTGTTGAGGCTAGAGACATTTGAAAATATTTCTCGTATAACTGGGTTCGTTTTATATGAAAATCATCCTATTTCTTTATTTGTTTTCTCCGTGTTCCTGTGGTAATCTAAGAAGAGGATATGTAATATAAACAAGCATGTTGCTTCATGAACCTTGCTGATTCTCAAGTGGCTCAATTATGCAGATTCTATAATCCCAATTTGACAAGCTAAATTATTGCAAGGTATACGATTTTGGATGAAAGCGTCATAAATATTAACCCTTGCAAATCTCTAGAGACGCAAAAAGCTGTTTAAGGATGAAGAAAAAGGTTTGGGTTTGAGGATGGGTGCTACACAGTATGTAATGCTGAGAGGTTAAAGAACATGATTTTGATTCTTCCACCATTAAGCATGTTTCCATTGTGATTCTTTGGAAGTTCTAGAGGGAACATGGGAAGCTATTGCTTTCCCTTGGCTGCTCAGAGTTTCATAGAAATGTGACTGCCTCAGGCGAGAGAGTTCAAGCTTTCCATTTCTTGGCTTTATTTGCTTTATGGCCACTCCCCTCAAAAAGTGATTTGTGTTCATCCATTTCCCGGGCCTGACCCAAGATCACCTTCTCCTTTAACCAAGAAAAAAAAAAACAAACTAAGTTTTTAGTTGGAAGCTGAATTCAACAGAATTACAGATTTATAATCGGAAGGGAACAAAGAAGCCATACTATCATACTCCCTTACTTTACAAGAGAATCATAGATTTGTAATTAGAAGAGAACAAAAGAAGCCATACTATCATACTCCCTTATTTTACAAGTGAGGAAAATAAGGCTCCCTAAACGGAGGTACTAGCCCCAAAGTAGGCGTGGCAGGCCTGGGATTTGAGACTCAGAGACTCTAAATCCAGTGCTCTTTCAACTTTTCCAGGTTGCCTATAGATAGACTCATAGGATTCTTTTTGGAATGTTTAAAGGCAACCTCACCATTTTATTTGCAGCAAAATCATGAGAGAAATAAAAAATCCAATTCAGTCTGAAAAACTCTGATTAGATGATTATCTGTTACTTCCCAAGTCTCTATTGTATTTATCAATGCTTTAAGATAGAGATGTTTTAAAGGCTTTTTTAAAATTAGTATTATTAGACACTCAATACAAAATAAATCACAAAAGATAAGGTAATAATTATTGATTACTCCCAGCCTCATTCCTTTGAAATTAGATAAATATTTATATCTCATATAGTATGACCTAATCTATTATAAAAACAATTATGTATTTTTCTTATAGCCAATATATTTATAAAATATGTGATTAGATGATAACTTTATATATGTTAAGATAAATTGATCAAATTTCAAAGGAATAAGGCCAGGAATAACATATATATCTATAGTTTTAATTTTAAAGGAATAAGGCTAGGAAGAATATAGATAGAAAGATAGATATCCTATTTACACAGTCATCTATCCACACATACATATGCACAGCTATGTCTATATATAAATATACACATACAAGATACATACATATGTACATACATTTATAAAGGGCTATCTCATTTTTCTTACCACATGGCAGATTCTGCATACTGAATTATTGCTAAATCAGCATGTGCCACATTTATTAGACCATTTTATGTATGCAATCAAACTTAATAATATAAATCTTTAAAACTATACATTTTAATGAAATCTTATTCATGTCCTAAATTCTCATCTACTCTACAGAAATGAAAAGCAACATTTCTTTGGCCTAGAGCTAACTTTTTATGACTCCCTTGGTAGTTTCTTTTTTATCTTGATTTTTTTTAATGTTCAAATCAGTGAGTTTTCTTTTTCCTTGACACATTTTCACATATGTCGCCTTGATCTTTCACATCTTTTCCCCATATGGAAGACTTCCTAGGAAATAAAGGAACTGTGTTTAATTACCTCATGGGGACAATTTAAAGGCAAACCCAGAGATTCTTTGCCTAAGCTGTACCTTTTGGAGGAGTGGGAAGCAATGGTGGGAGTGAGATATGAAACTACAAGGACAATATTTTTTTTTTCTGCTCTGTTAGTTTTGGTCTATTTCTCACTTAATCCAATGGAAATTCCTTAATTTGAATTCCACTAATTTGGAATTTGCAATAATTCAGACAAGGATTAAACTTATGTTCACCTTTGCATTATAACCATGAAGAAAGAGTTGATGTGATCTGATAAACAAGATGGTAGGAGTAAACGTTTCAACAACTTAAGAGAGCAAAAATAGCCTTCAATGTTTCAGATACACCCATTACAATATAGTAAGTATGATTTTTTACAAATCATATATTATAGAATTTTAAAGCAGGAACAAATATAAAAAATGAAGAAACCAAGGTCCAGAGAGGCTAAGTGATTTGTCTAAGGTCACACAACTGGTTAGTGGCAGACTCAGAGCTTGAATACTGTTCTCTTGACTTTTAGGTTAATGCCTTCCTCCCCACAACTACCCTAGCTCCCAAATCTTTTCATCATAATAGGTTGCTAGAAAACCTTCAGACATGCTTCCTTTGGTTAGCCACTTATACCCCCAAATAAGAAAATGTCATTTAAAAAATCTTTTGTGCTTTAGATTTTTCCCTCATTCAGACCAATTTTTCCCCTTCAATTAGTTCAAATTTATGAGGTTTTTTCCCTGTATATTTGTTGTAGTACATAGCATATGTAGCCTAAAACAACTAATATCTTACAAAATTATCAGAGGTTTTTCTATCCTTAAAATAGGGTGAGTACTTATTGATGTATAAGGTACAGGGATTATGGCATACATAAGATGTTTTGAAGGAAGTGTGAATTGAGGGCCATTCCTCTTGAGTATCTCTGACCTGCCCTGAGACCTGAGATGCTAATGTTAATATTAATAATGATAGTGCGCATTTAAGATAGAGGTTTACGTTTGTCAAAATGCTTTACATGTTTTATTTCATTCTATCCTCTAGCCCCTCAGATAGAGGGGCTATTATTATCATCATTTTATAGATGAGGAAACTAAGGGAAACAGGTTAAATAACTTGTCATAGAGTTTGTAGATGTCAGAGGCAGGCTTTGAACTCACATCTTTCTGCCTCCAGACCTAGCATTCTATCTACTGGACCACTTTCTCATTAGATTTGCTTGGGTTAAGCCATTAATCTTGAGAAATTCATTATGTGGGAAGGCTAATAAATTAAATAGGTCTCAACTTTTAACATAATAGCATCAATTTGTTTATCAAACTTCCATGTACTCAAAGATTGCCCTACAATTATATCTCACTCTCTAATCTTCATTTTTGTCCACTCTACTTATTCTTTCCTGGGTGCTTATGAATAAGCTCAGAGTCTTTCCATTCTTTAAAACAACAGCTAAAAAAAAAAATCTACTCTACACTCTCCCTTGTCCTGTTGTTTTCCTCTCTTTCTCATCCATATTCCTAGAAAACATCCTCCATCGCCATTGCCTCCTCTTTTTTCACCTATCCCATTTATAACTCCTCAAAATCTGGCTTCCACCCTTATTACTGAATTTTAAATGCCCTCTCTAAAGTGACCAGGGATGAATTAATTGCCAAACATGACATCTTTTTTTCCCTCTGTCTTCATACTTCTTAACTTCTTTGTGATATTTGACTTTAATTTATGTGATATTTATTTACATCGGACTTCTTCGCTGAACACTTTCTTCTTATTCTCCTACCTTTCTCAACCCTTCTCCAGTCCCCTTTGCAGAGTCATTATTCACATTTTATCTCCTTCCTGGAGAACTCCCCAAGACTCTGTCTTCAGTCTTCTTCTCTTCTCCTTCTAAAATCTCCTTCTTAATGACCTCATCAACAGACATAAGTTTAAGCATTATTTCTATGCAGATGACTCTCAGATCTCTATATTCAGTCCCATTTCCCTCTTAAGATTCAAGCCTGCATCAGCACGTGCCAAGGAAACATTTCAAATTGGATGTTCTAGAGTTATTTCAAACTCAAAATACAAAATACAAAACAGAATACATTTCTATATTCTGAATATAAGCACAACCCTTTACCTATCTTCCCTTTTTCATTTGGGGATACATATCTAATCATGTGTCAATTTTTTTTATTCCCACCATAATGTTTCCATCCATTCAGTCTCTACTCCCCAACTGTTCATCTCTCAGCTGTGCTATGGTAATAACATTCTAATTGATCTCCTTGAGTCAAAATTTGCCCTGCAAGGCCATCTAGTCACCAAAGTGAATTTCCTAAAGCACAGTTCTGACCATGTCCTTTCCATAATCAATAGGTTCCAGTGGTTTCCCATAACTTCTAGAATTTACAGCCCTTAATAAAGTGGTCCCAACCTACTTTTTCCTCCCTTAATCATAGCTCCCATTTACATAGTGCTCGAAAGTTTGCAAAGTATTCTCTCTCTCACTCTCTCATCTATCTCTCTATCTATCTAATTTTAGGATAATCTTTTGATGTCATTATTTTCCTCATTTTATGGATAAGGAAACTGAGAAAGATGAAATGACTTGCTGAGGGTCTCACAAATAGTAAGATCTGTGGCTAGATTTGAAATTAGAATTTCTTGCCTCCAGGTGTGGCACTCTATTCATTCCATAATGTAGCTGTCCCTTCGCGCTCACTCTGGGTCAATCCAGTGGGCATTCAGGGAGTGGAGAACACTGGTGCTGGAGTCAGGAAGACCTGACTTAAATTTGGCCCTAGAGACCTCGAGCAAGTCACTTAACTTTTGTTTGACTCAATTTGCTGAACTGTAAATGGGGATAATAATAACACAACCATTTAAATTATACTGGCTCAATGGCTAAACAAATTATGGCATATAAAAGTGACAGGATACTACTATGCCACAAGAAATGATGATTAGATTAATTTTAGAAAAACTTAGAACCTTTGTGAAATTATGGAGAGTGAAAAGAGCAGAACCAAGAGAACATTAAATACAGCAACAGAAATGTTTGAAGAATCACTTGATTATTCCACCTCCAGATGAAGAACAGAGAGATAGAAACAAGCAACACATAGTTTTGTATCTACATACATCATTTTGCTAACTAATGCCTTCTCAAGTATGGGAAGGTGAGGAAGGATGGGAGATATTTGGGAATTTTAATGTAACAAACAAAAAATAGATTAAAAAATTAATAGCACTTCCCTCACAGGTTTGTTGTGAAGCTCAAATAAGATAATCTTTGTAAGGTTTTTACAAAGTGGTTGGCACGTAGAAGATATATAATAAATGCTGCTTCTCTCTTTTCTATCCTTTGCTCCATTCTTAGTGTTTCTTAACACAAACCTCTATTTCCTGCCTTCAGGCTTTTGCATTAATGGATTCCCATGTCAGAAACGTTCTCCCTCCCCACCTACATATCTTAGAGCTCTTAGTTCCCTTCAAGGCTCGGTTTTATTGCCATTTTCTCCACGAAACTTCCTCTGATCCCCCCAGCTACTAGTGTCTTGCCCAGAAAATCTATTTTGCACCTGCCTATATAGGTATCCAGTGTCTCTCTTGTTTATGGTGTCAGTTCCTTGAGGACCATGAGATTCCCTATTGTCTTTTGTATCTCCCAAACTCCACCTGGTACCAGATATATGGCTTAATAAATGCCCTTTGATTGATTGACTGATCAAAAAGGAAAGAACCCAAAAAGACTAGAAGGCTTTAAAGGAAACAGTCATGGGCAATGAGAGGTCACTTTAGAATAGATGTGAATAATAGTGCATATGAACTGTCAGCCTCAGTTGAAGTGTTGGTTAATTTTGCTGAACTGCTTCTTTTTTTCTCCTTTCAAAATATTCTTTGATGCAAAGGTTAATTCTGGAGTGAGGGAGAGGATAGGTATATTTAGAAAAGAAAGGTGATGTCAAAACAAGATATTCAATTTTTTTACAATTATTTTTAAATAACCCGGAACATAAGCCCCCAAAGATCTAGATAGGGTTTAAAGGAAACCAAGCAGCAGGTCTGAGAAAAGATAAGGCATCAGACCTAATACTCTTTTGCACATCATTTTACAAAATACTTTCACCATGACAACCCCATGAAGTAGGCAGCATAAATATTATTTCTTCATTTTGCAAATGATATAACTGAAGGAGGTTTTTGGTTGGTTTGTTTATTTGTCTTTGAAATACACCTGTGATTTCAGTGATGTAGAGAGCTTTCTGGTATGGAAACTGCCTTTACCATTGAAGATTGGCAACTGCTTTGTAATTTAGGGTCTTCTATTCTCCATTAGATGGTGGTGGGTGGGGGACTGGAACTCTGAGAAATTAAATGCCTTCCTAGGGTCCCCCAGGCTTCATGTAGCACAGGCAGCCCTTGAATCTTCCTGAAGTCCAGGCTGACTTTGATCTACTTTGCCAAATTGCCTCAGAAACAAGCACAGTCTTTAAAAGACTTCTTCAGGAACTGACACCTAGACAGAGCTGAGACTAGAACTTCGGTATTCTCACTCTCCATCTAGCACCTTTGCCTCTTGAAAATCATAGGAAATCGGAGTTTCAAAGACGTTATCACACCAGTCCTTGCACACCCATTTTGTTTTGGTGTCCACCCCCAGGAGAATCTGCTGCAGGCATCTGTTCCTATTCTAGAGAGATATCAGGAGCCATAGAGAGAAGAATGAACAAGAAAGTGGGCTCAGTGTAAATTCACTTAATAGGATTCCTGTGGGATGCAATAGTTTTTGAAAAATGTTTCCAAAGTAGCTTCAGGTTAGAATTTGTAAAGAATGGACTGTTTTCTTCTTGGTTCTCAATAGTTAGACTTCTGCTGTTCAATGTTAAGTGCCCTGGTACACAACAGGAGAATTTTTGTGGCTATATTTATACCAGAGGCAGCTACATATAGATAGAACTCTGGAGTCAGGAGGGGCTGTGTTCAAATCTTGCCCCAATTACTAGCTTTGTGACCTGGGAAAGTCACTTAATTTCTCTTGGTCTTAAATCACTGGGCATGGGTCAAAACTGGCAACCCTCCCACAGTTATTCCAGAAGACCAAAGATCCAGAATCTTATTACAAATTCAGTCATGTCCAACTCTTTGTGAGTCTGTATGGAATATGGAGTTTTCTTGGCAAAGATATGGAAGTGGTTTGCCATTTCTTTCTGCAGTGATTTAAGGCCAAGTTCTAGTCTCAGCTCTGTCTAGGTGTCAGTTCCTGAAAAAGTAATTTAAAGACTGTGTTTGTTTCTGAGGCAATTTGGCAAAGTAGATCAAAGTCAGCCTGGACTTCAGGAAGATTCAAGGGCTTCCTGTGCTACATGAAGGCTGTGGGAGCATTAGGAAAGTCATTTAATTTCTCATAGTTGCCTACCACTGTAGGGGATACTTTTATAAATATTATGTCATTTTATCTTACCAACAATTCTGTGTGTAGATACTATTATTGTTCCCATTTTAATGTTGTTATTGTTCAATCACTTCAGTTATGTCTGACTCTTCATGACCCCATTTGGATTTTTCCTTGGCAAAGATCAATATTGGAGTAGTTTGCCATTTCCTTCTCCAGCTGATTTTACAGATGAGGAAACAGAGGCAAACAGGGGTAAGTGACTTGCTAGTACATGTCTGAGGCCAGATAGGAGCTCACAAAGATGAGTCTTTTTTGACTCCAGGATGTGCACTCCCCCCGCTGTGCCCCGAGATGCCTCTGGATCTGTGGTCCTAGGAGAAGAGGGTATTCCTTTCAGAAATGGGCAGTTTGCTTGATAGAAAGGAGGCTGAAACAGGGACAGTTGTGAGAGAGACCCTGAAAGTAGCAGTCACTCAGATAAAAGGGTAAAGATGGCTGGCATGTTTTCTTTTCTTTCATCTCATCTGCATATGAGTGACAGTAGCCCTCTGCAGGTAATAGCTATGAACTGTGGCACATCAGTTGAGACAGTCAAGTCAGGAGGTCTTCACAGCTGTCCAGGTGAATCTGTGTATTTGAACACAGGGCAGAATGAGAGACAAGACTACCAACTGAAAAGCATTAAATAGCCAAGAGACCCTTAGGTACTGGCTAGCTGCTCCCCAAAGAACTGTAACATCTCAGAAGTAGCAGAAAACAGAAAATAATGACAGCAGAATGCTCCCCATTAATGGGAACAAGATGATGAAATGAATAGTCCCAAAGAGTATTCAATAATAGTCTATGGCCCATAGTAGGTACTGGATAAATGCTTGCTGGATTGAATTGTATGATTTGTTGCAAATTTGGAAAGAAGTCTCTGGTGCAGTGGTCCAGGGCTTTGCACTTGGATTTGCACTATTGAACATTTTATGAGTGACTGAGATAAAGGCATTCATAACATGCTCAGCAAATTTTCAGGTTATACAAAGCTAGGGGGTGACTAATGCATTTCATAACCAAGTTAGAATTTGAAAGAACAACTTGACAGGACAGAATGTTGAGCCAAATCTAATAAGATGAAATTTATTAGAGATAAATGTAAAATCTTCCATCTAGGCTGAAAAAATTCAACTCTACACATTTAAGAGGGCAGTCATGGCTATAGAAAAGTTTATCTCAGAAAGATCTCTAGATATTTGTGGACCACAGGTTCAACATGAACTAATAGTGTGATGAAAATGGAAAAAAAGATTAATATGATTTTCTTTCCTTTTTTTAAACCCTTGCCTTCTGTCTTAGAATCAATAATATATATTGGTTCTAAATCAGAAGAACATTAAGGACTTGGCAATGGGGGATAAGAGACTTGCCCAGGGTCACACAGATAGATGTGTTCACTTAGCTGCTCTTATTAATATGCTTTTCAACTTCATTAAGAGAGTCAAGTTGTTCGAGTATAGTGAGTTGATTGTCTTCCTGGAATCAGTCTTATTCGGACCCTATCTGGAGCACTGGGTCAGTTTTGGGGACCCTATTTTAAGAAGAACTTCAATAAGCTAATTAATGACTAGAGAAAGGCAATCAGGGTAGTAAGGAGCATTGAGTCAATGTCACAGAAGGATTGATGGAAAGAACTGAGAGATTATTAAATCTAGAGAAGAGAATAACTAGTTGAGGGAAGAGGGTCCAGCATGATTTAGAAGACTTAGAAGCAGGAATAGATTTGTCTTGCTTAGCCCCAAAAGACAAAACAAAGGAAAAAATGAGGTGGAAGTTGCAAAGGAATAAACTTGGACTTGAAATTGGGAAAATTGTTCAATAATTAATACTATCCCAAAATGGAATGAGTTTCTTTGGGAGATAATGAGAGTACCACTTCCCTGTGGGGAATGTGTTTGGATTCTATGTCCCCTAAGGTTCCTTCCAGCTGGGAGATTCTGTGTTTTCTGGAGATCAGGTAACTCTAACCTGTTCACAGACTGGAAGGAGACTGATATTGTGTAGAGCTGCTGGCAGCAGCAGTGGACCATGGAAAGGGAAAGAGAGATCAGAATGACATGATATCTCTGGAACCAAGTCCCCATCCATGAAGGGGCTAGAACCAAAGAGCCACAAGGCACGGAGACATAATGCTGTCATAGTCAATACAAATCTTACCCTTTTTGGGTACCAGTGGGCATAGGAACGGAGCATCTGCAAGGTTGGGGCAGTGGGGAGGTCAATTCTAGTGATCCAGAGTTCTTTTTCTGCCTCAGGACAACTCAGTCCCAGGGCGGATGGGTTGCTTATAGTTCTCTGGGGAGGATAAGGCTCACAAATAGGGAACATTTTCTCTCCTATGTAAGGATTTATCCCTTTTGTATCCTTTGTTGTGAGTGTTACATTTGTTTTATGGCTCATACCTCAGTGGCCTATGCTAACTCGGAACTCTCCAAGGAAGAGCAAGAAAGGCACAGGATTATAATGTTCCCATTGAGACTTCTGGGTGGGAGAAAACACAAACCGTAGGAAGTTTTAAATACTGAGGAAGCCTCCCAAGTTGCTCTTGGGTCTCTATGGGCCCATAGAGTCCTTCAGCGGTAGGTTATGTCTACTCTATGTATTAATCCTCCAAGAAGTGTTCAACTCACATTAACTTTCTTTTTCTTTCTTATAAAATTTTACATAACCCCAAAGCAGTCCTATACTGATGGAAACAAATGGATGAATGAACACTAAAAGCATGGAGCGCTGCTAGTCTGTGGCTTACCATTTAAAACTCTTTTAGACAGCAGCACAGCATGAAATACTAATTCACTGTATCTCCAATACCATATCCATTAGCACTTCCTCATCCCAGAATTTAAATAGTCCAAAGCTTAGAGAATTGCTAAAGAGAGTAATTAATACAATAGCACAATTCTCCATGGTTCAGGTGATGTGATGGATTGAATTACCTGTCACAAATAAATCTTACAGAAGGCAGTTTTCTCCTGTTCAGTATTTTTAATCCAGTACCTCCTTATCCCCTCATGGCTTCCCCCTTCACATTGGTGCACAATTATTTGCTTTACTGATTTTTACATTTTAGTCCACTTACAAATTGATGGTCAGCTTCCTTCACCCCTACACACCTCACTACATTTCCAACAGACTTGTAGTTGGAAACCAGCAGCTCCAGAAAATCTAAAAACATGCACAATGGGAAAAGACTTTAGAATGTTCAATTTAATCTATCCATTATCTTTCTCTTCTGCTCCTCTTCCTTCCTTTCCTTCTTTAGGCACTGTGGTACCCAGAGAGCACAAGTTTCTTTACCAAGGATGCCACTCAATTATGTGACCAACCAGTGAGGGCACTCCTGTCCAGGGCATCCAGCTGTGTGCTATGGGGGACTGAGTGCCTCAATTCCATAATTACAGATTATTAGATCCTTAGGGATCCCAATTTCCAAGTCCATTATCAAATTTATATCAGTAGCAGCTTCACAAGGCTTTCAACATGGGATATAGATGCTTTTGTGTATTCTACCCAGGGGATTAAAGAGCTTTTGAAAAATGTTGAAACTGCTCAAATCACTTCTTTTCACAGGGAAAAAAATGACTATTCTATAAACAGGGACCTTTTCCACATATATATATTCCTTCAATATTCACAGTTCTAAAAAGTTGCATATCTATTTGATGTCTGTCCTTATCTTTTATAAATTTATTTTTTTTCAAATATGTGAGGTGGTGGATTCATTTAAAGATCTAATTGTCCAGTGTTTCAATACTGGGGCTCAGTTGGTTGCTTGGTGACATGGGAACAGTCCTAAAATGCAGGCCCTCAATGACCTGGCTTCCAGGGGCTCAAGATCTGAGAGTGAACTCTCCCAGGATTTCTTGAAATGTCTTTGTTAGCTCCCTGTTTATTAGTTTCAGATTCTTTAACAGATATAAAATACAAATGTTGGGCTTTTCCTTTATGCTTGTTGGTCCTCCCCAAACCTATAGTCTTTCTATCGATTCATGAACTTGGAGTTAGGAAAATGAATCTGAATCTTGCCTCAAATGCTTTGTGACTCTGGGCATGTCACTTGACCTCTCTGAGCCTCAGTTTCCTCATCTGTAAAAAGATGAGATTGACTCAAAGGTTTTTTCCATCTCTAAACCTAAGATCCTATGATCTAAAATGCAATGCATGATGTTGAGAGGACACAGACAAGGTCAAGTAGAATATTCTGATGGGGAAATCAAAGAGGAAAGAAAGGAAAAAGGAAAGAACTCAAGAAGCAAGTGATCCTTAGGACAAGAGGAGAGATGAAGGGAAATCAAAATTTGCAGAATACTAATTTCTATGTCTTTGCAGCAGCTCAAAGCACTTGCACTCTGCTTATGGACTATGCTCAGTAAAGGTCATTGTTTAGTTAAGTATATTGAAGACAATCTATTTTCCCCTACCTCCTCTGAGGAAAAGGTTAACATTATTATTCCCATTGTAATCAACTCACACGTGTATTGCATACCTATTATTTGTAAGGCAGTGTCTTCAATGCAGTTTTCAGATGGAAAGATCAAGTCAAAGAATGACTGAGGAATGTAGCTAAGGGAAAAAAAAAGCACTTCTTCAGTCAGTTAGTCAGTCAATGAGCCTATAGTTTGAGCACCTACTATGTGTTAGGCACTGCGCTAAGTGCTTGAGATACAAAGAAAGGGAAAAGATTCTGATGAGTTTCCCCTTATTCAAATCAATAGACTATGAAGTGCTCCTTTAATGTTCCAAATAGAATATTAGAGAACTCTACAAAGTCCAGTTATTCCCCATATTAGAAAGTAGGGAGAAGCAGAGCCCTGGATGAGGAAACAGATGACTTTAGTTCTAGTCTTTAGCTCTGCCTTTTACTAGACCTTAATCTTATACAAATCACTTTGTCTCTTAGAACTTCAGTTTCTTTATTTGTAAAGTGGGGATAATATCTGAGTGAAAGAGCTTTGGAAGCCATCAAACTCTACCTAAAGATTGGATTTTAGTTCTATATTTCCTTTTCTTATTATGTTATATAGTTATATTATAAATATATTGTTTTAAATTATAAATGTGTGTAAGTATATTATATAATAATATTACTATTGTTATTTTATTATGGCTTCATTATTTATTTATCATTTATTATTATTTTATGTCTTTTTATATCATCATACCATTTTGTATGAACCACACCATTTTGCATGCCAATTGCATGCTTCAATGTGTTTGCAGGACATTCTGGGTCTAGGGATGTGTTTAAAAGAAGAAAGGATCAGCATTAAGAAGTTTGCTGCTTCTGTGATTTATTCTAGCATTCTCCAGATAACACCATAGTGAATGGAGAGTTGACATTCAAGATTCTGAACAAGAAGTACAGAGTTTAAGCTTATAATTCCCAATAGATTTCCCTACAGTCTTTATTGCATGGTATAAATTTTGGATTTCATTTTCATTATGAACTCAAGACTTGTACATATACCCGGAGGGTGGATGTCAATAAATTTTCTTAAATCATTCAAACAGAGAAAATGGTGTTGCTTTAAAATCAATGGATTTGGGTTATGTTTCAAGTGGTACAGCATATATCAGAGACAGTCTGGAAATTAGAAGTAAATAGGAAAAGAATCAGAGCAATAAAATAAACATCTAAAATGAATGGACAAATAAGGTTAGAAGACATGAAAAAGGAAAAAAAATGGAAAAATGAAAAGTCTCTCATACTGGACTGGTTGACTTATCCCATTCCATAGTGTTTAAATCTACTTGAGATTTTAATTATATAATAAATATGATGCTTTAATTCTTTGTTTACAGCCACTCACTGTTTAAATTGTTTTTTCCCATTAAGGCATCAAGGTCAATGATATGGATAATTAACTAACTGATTTAGTGCATTAATTTTCCATGAAGTTGTAGCAAGTTTCGAACTATTGAGCCTTGTGATGCTTACTACTTTATTCTAGATATCATAACAAGCATTGATTTCATAATACGACACTGATGCAATCCATGGCTGAGTTTCTGTCTAGTAGAAGCGTATGTCTCCTTAAATGATGATGAATGCTATCTTTGTACTAGGCAGGAAGATGTCATTAAACTGGCACATTTTGCTGACCTCCCAGGGTTTCCCAGGAAGCACTGCCAAAGGGTAGTAGTGTTCATAAATCCTTATAAATCTAAGAGGAGAATAAAGCAAGGAGGTAAACCTGATAAAAACTATAGAAAAAGCCTAAGGTGAACTGAAGACTAATACACTGAACTATACAGAAAAGCTTTTCTTCCTGTTCTCCACCAAAAGTCTTTCTCTCCCCACAATTGAAATAAGTTTCATTGTTATTTCTTTACTGGCAAAGCTTTGCTCAGCCATCCATATTAGGTCTTGTATTTCTCCTATCAATAATTTTTTTTAAATCTCTTGCTGCACAGATATTATTTTTCTTCATCTCAGTCCAGGGTGCCATCATTCAAGATGAAAATCTTCAGATTGCCAAATGCTAGGTCAATATCATTCAGCTTCTAACTATAGTCTATATATAATACATAGGGCTAAAGAATAATTATCTTAGAACAACAGCAAAGTGAGGAAAACCACATTTCCCAGGGTTTCAACTCTGTATTTTGCTTATTCACTTGGTGTACTTTTAAGAATGCTAATCTTTATCGTTTAACTATAGTATAAGAATATTAATTGTCTACATTCCTTATGACTTCTATTTCTCTTAATATGATAACTACTTTTCAACATTTATCCTCCATCATAATAAGTGTCTACCCACAGAGTAAGGTATTCACAAAATGATAAGGGGAAACCCACATCACTTGAGATAGTCCATTCTACACTTTGATGATTCTAATGGCTAGATTTTTCTTATATGAAAGTTAAATGAACACTTCTGTAACTTCATGCCAATGTTCATAATTCTGCCTTGTGGACCAAGCAGAACAAGCTCAATCTCTTTTTCCACAATAATCTTTTATGTACTTTAATATACTTCTATGTCTTCTCTAGGTCTATTAATTTCCAGGCTAAACACTCAGTTCCTTTAAATAATCCATTGGCATAAACTAGATGCCCTTCATCATCCTACTTGCCCTTTTATAGATATTTCTCTAGTTTATCAGTATTATTGCTATATGTGACCAGCAGAATTGAATGTGATTCCTCAAATGTGGCATAACTAGGGCAGAGAACAGCAGGGTGATCACTGTCCTGGACCAAATGAGATGACTCTCTTAATGTAGCTTGGTGGCATTATCTTTTTTTTTAAGCTACAATATCACAGTTAACTCACATTGAACTTTTAGTTCATTATAATAAACTATTTAAATACTTATTTTCTTATTCCCTTTAAAACTGTATCTCATAAAAATAGCACTTTTATTATTATCTTCTGTCTATATATCTATTATTTCTGAAAATAGACACCTGCTCCCTGTCCCCTCCACATATAGAATTTTGTTTTGTAATAAAGAAAAGAGTATTAATAAAATCAGCTGCTGGTGACTCTATCTGGCAAGGTATACATTCTACCAATGTTTGTTCCTATCTATCTGCTAAGAAGAAGCAGGCATTGTTCATTATTTTGTCTACCATGGAAGAGAGGATATTACAATCATTCCAAATTCAGTTTACTTCCAGTGTTCATTTCTATTACATTATTGTCATTACTGTGAATATCTGTGATTTGGTGCTGCTGATTGCATTAAGAATCAGTTTTTTAAAATCCTTCCATATCTCTGGATTCCTCACATTCATTAATTCTTAGTGCACAACATTCTATTATTTCGTACACTATAGTTAATCCAGCAATAGTCCACTTAATGAGCACTCACTTTGTTTTGTCAAGACCTGTACCCTTGATGCCATCCCATCTTGACTTTTCTAGCAAATTACTTTGACCCTTATCTCCCCAATCTTTTTGTAATCGTCAAGCTATTTTATTATTCACCCTCTTTACTTTAGTTACTGACACTTTCCTTGATGCTTTTAATTATGCCTTTGCACCCCTCATCCGTAAAAAATCTTTACTTGATCTAACCTTCCTCCCTAGCTACCATTCTATCTCTTTCCTTGAGTATTAAGCTCCTTGAGAAAACCATCTATCATCAGTGCCTCTATTTTATTTTCACATACTCTCCTCTAAATCCTTAGCAATTTGGTTTCTAACTTCACCCTTCAATTGAAACCATCCTCTTTAAAATTACCAAATTATCTCTTAATTTAATAAATGTAATGGCTTCTTCTTTATTCTGATTCTCCATGACTTCTTGGTAACATCGGACGCTATTTTCTTTTCTTCTTTTTCTTCTTGAATTGTCCCCTCTCTAGCTTTTTCTTGACACTCCTTTCTCATGGTTTTCTTCCTTTTTGTCTCACTCAGTCTCTTTTGCTGCTTCCTTCTCCATGTTATCTCCAATACTGTGGGTGTCCCCAAAGGCTTTGTCCTGGCTACTTTTCTCTTTTTTTTCTTTCTATACTAAGTCACTTAGAAATCTCTTCAGTTCCCATAGGTTCAACTGTCATTTCTATGTAGATCATTCATAGATTTATATATCCAGGCCTCATCTGTCTGCTGAATGACCATTGGGGATTTCCAGGTCCCTGTTGGATACCTCCAACTGGATGTCCCTTAGACACCTCAAACAAAACATGCCTAAAATAGAACTTATTATTCTTCACTTCTGAACTTTCCCATTACTGTCAAGGTCACCACCACTTGCTTATAACCCCAGTGTCATCCTTTATTTCTCACTCTCACGTATCCCACACATTTAGTTTAATAACATGTAACTTCCCCAAATCCCTTGTACATCACCTTCTCTCTGTTCATCCAACCCCAAGGGAAGTTCAGGTTCTCATCGTCTCGCTCCTTAATGATTGCAAAAATTACCTTCTAACTACTAGAAGTCTCTGCCCACTTTAATTTAAATTCTACTTGGTTGCCAAGGTTATTTTCTGAAGTGTAGGTCTGAGCATGTCAGCCATCTGCTCCATGAACTCCAGTAGCTTCCCATTACCTCCAAGATCAAACATGGAGTCCTCTAGTGGTTACTTAAATGCCTTTATTTTCTGGCGCAAATATCAGTTCCAAGGCGGAACAGTGATAAGGGCTAGGCAATGGGGCTGGGTAGGTGACTTGGTCAGGGTCACACAGCTAGGAAATGTCTGAGGCCAGATTTAATTCAGGACCTCCCTTCTCTAGACCTGGCTCCCTGTCTGCTGAGTCACCCAGCTGCTCATGGAGATTACGTTTGGAAAATTGTTCATAACCTTTAACCACTTATCTATTATGCCCAAATGCCTTGCTCATCTTCAGCTGATGAAAATGTTCTTTGGAACCCAAGTAAGACTTCATATTTATCTTTATTAATTTACATTTCATTGGATTTGCTTCAATGTTTTAGTCTATAAATATCTTTATGAATCCTGATCTTGTCATCCAATCTGTTAGTTCTCCCTGCAAGTTTTATGCTAGCTACAAATTTGGCAATATTTGGATCAATGCATTGGTCTGAGCCAAGCAGAGACACTTCCATATTCTATAGGAATTCTGCTAAATTGACAGGAAGCCATTAATTGACTTTGCTTTGAACTGAGCCATTCATGGAATTTTGAATACATTTAATACCTTATTTTCTCTTCTCCATTTCTCCATCTTGTGAACAATAGTATGAAAGACTTTATCAAATGCTCTCCTAAGATGCAGGTAAACTATATTTACTTATTTCCCTGCTCAGCTAGCCTAAGTCCCCATAGATTACAGTCTGGGTGGCCTGGGCACACTGTCCCACTCAGTGGTAACAACACCCAGTTCTTTTCGTTAGGTGAAGGAACTCTTCCAAATACTTAGAATTTCACCTCTGAGATAATAAGGAAAAAGACTTGTACAGGAATATTCATAGCTGCGCTCTTTGTGGTGGCAAAAAACTGGAAAATATGGGGATACCCTTCGATTGGGGAATGGCTGAACAAATTGTGGTACATGTTGGCGATGGAATACTATTGTGCTCAAAGAAATAATGAACTGGAGGAATTCCATGGAGACTGGAACAACCTCCAGGAAGTGATGTAGAGCGAAAGGAGCAGAACCAGGAAAACACTGTACACAGAGACTGATACACTGTGGTACAATTGAATGTAATGGACTTCTCCATTAGTGGCAATGCAGTGATCTAGAACAACCTGGAGGGGTCTATGAGAAAGAACACTATCCAAATCCAGAGGAAAAACTGTGGGAGTAGAAACACAGAAGAAAAACAACTGCTTGATTACATGGGTCAAGGGGATATGGCTGGGGATGTAGACTGTAAAAGAACATCCTAATGCAAACACCAACAACATGGAAATAGGTTCTGATCAAGGACACATGTAAAACCCAGTGGAATTGTGCATCAGCTACAGGGAAGGTGGGGGAGGGGAGGGAGGGAAAGAATATGATTCTTGTAACCAAGGAATAATGTTCTAAATTGACTAAATAAAATTAAAAAAAATCAATATTCTTTGACCTAAAAAAAAAAAAAAGAATTTCACCTCTGAGTCACTAAATTCCCTCAGAGGAGGGGAAAATGATAGAGCATGCCTCAGGGCATGACTGCCCACAAGGCCCATACTTGATGCATGACTATGTATGCCAGTTTAATAATCTTGCCAAAAAAAGAAATGTTAGTTTGGATAAAGCTGTGCTGACCCACTGATTCAACTATTTTTTCCTAAATGTTCACAGACCATCCCTTTAAGGAAACTTCCTTTAAAAGTTGTGTGTGGAAGATGGATTGGAGCAGGGAAGAGACCTGAGTCAGGCAGCCCAATTAAAAAGCTCATGAAATAGTCTAGGCAAGATGTGGTAGTGAGCTAAACTAAGGTGGTGACTGTGTGACTAGAAAGAAGGGGTCAGATGTGAGAGAAGCTGTAAAGGCAGAAATGTCAAGATTTGGCAAGTGACTGAAAACATGGGATTAAAGGAAATTGAGAAAGAGATGATAATATGGCCGTTGTGAATATGGGAGGATTGAAGAAAGATGGTGAAGTTTTTACTACAATCAATAGTGGGTACAAGCTTAGAAAACATGCTAGATATAAATTAATGTTCTTCTTCCCTGAGCTCTTATTTTTACAATTCATATTAGAAGTATAAACCCCGTAATTCCCAGAAAGGAAATGACATCAAAAGCACTTCATAAGTGGAAAGGAGTTTATGTATAAAGAACTGCCAGAAATATTGGACATTCTCTCCTAATCCAATTTTTTTTTTCCAGGAGAAATTAAGATACCATAATTGGTTGAAACCTACAAAGTCATTTTTTTTTCAGAAAAAAAATGAAATTCAGAAAGTAACTGTCTAAACTATTGTTTGGGTAATAAAAAATCCCATGGACAATATGAAGAGATGTCCTGTGTTTTGCATTTCTGCTGAAAAAAAATGACAATTCCCTAATACTATGCCAGGGTACTAGGCATTAAAGAATCACCATCATTAGCATTTAATGAGCTGGATCCTCCTAGTACCTTGTTAGACATAAATTGGGCATCTTTACAAGGTTCATGAACTCTTTCGAGGGCACTGTGCTATTTTTCAGCAAGTGTATTTAGTGAGCTGAAAAGTTTGGGCAGCCTTCCAACAGGCATAGGTTAGACAGAAGAACCAGGATCAATGTTTATTGACCGCTCACAGTATCCCTAGGACTGGACTGGGCAGTATAGACAGAATAATTCTTGGCATTTATATGACACTTATGCTCCCTTGAAGTGATGTTAAAAATTTCATTTTATTTTGACATCCTCATGACACAGGTAAATAGAATGCATATGCAATAGTCCCTGTTGTAGAGTGATTTTAATACAGCAACAACAACAATGATAAAAGGCAGATAAATAGGCCAATGTAAGTAGATGGAGTAATTGGACTGTGAGGCAATTTGGTCATGTTAAGATCATCTAAAGATTTGTGTTACTCTGCCTCTTAGAGAAGGTTTTATGGTAGTTAGGATAATAATAGTTTATACAACAATATGGCTTAGATGCTAGCTGTATGACCTGGGTAAATCACTCACCCCTATTTGCCTCAGTTTCCTCATTTGTAAAATGATCTGGAGAGGAAAAAGGTAAACTATTCTATTATCTTTGCCAATAAAACCTCAAAAGGAGTCATGAAGAGTTGGACATGACTGAAAAATGACTAAACAAAGATGACAAGATAATAATAATAAGTGATAATTTATATAATAATAGCTATTATTCATATAGCACCTAGTATGTGCCAGGACTCTGCTGAGTGCTTTACAAATACTCTCTTATTTGATGCTCATAACTACCCTAGGATATAGGTTTTATTTTCATCCTTACTTAATATTTGAAGAAACTAAGGCAAACAGAGATTAAGTGACTTGCCCTGAGGACATGGTCAGTTAGTGTCCAAGACTGCATTTGAGCTTGTCTTCTTGACTGACCAGCACTCCATTTGCTGGGCTATAATATCTCACTGCCCATTCATATATCACTTTGTTTACAAACAGCTTCACATGCCACCAATCTTCTCCAAGATTCCTTCCAGTTCTAGATCTATGATCTTATGACTGTATGAATATTTCATACAATTATCATAGCAACCCTGTGGGCAGTCAAGGTTACCATTCCTCTTTCACAGATGAGGAAACTAAGATTCATAGAAATTTAATAATTTTTTCCAGGTTACAGGGAAAGTCAGGACTAGCCCAGAATTTACACCTAGTTCTTCCAATTCCAATTCCAGTATATATTAAATCATGGAATTATATATCCTAACATCATACATTTAGAACTGGAAAGGAACCTTGATTGTAGCTGGTCCATCACTCTTATTTTATAGATGAGGAAACTGAGGCCCTGAGAGTGTGTGTAAATTTTAATGTTATACAGTTATGAGATGATTAGGACTCAAATGGAAGACTTCTGATTCAGAATCCTCTACTCTTTCCATTATAACAAGCCCTTTAAAATGGGAGAACATTTCTAGTGACCATTGAAGGAGGAGGGAATGAAGTAAAAGTTAAATGGAAGGTAATAGAAACTTTGTTGAAAAGGGTTATGCTGTCTTCATGATATCAAATATTGGGCTGAAAATGGAAAATTTTAGTCCATTAATTTTAGGAAATATCGAGATGCTTGATGCTACAGAGAGTGTTTTTCTATATGACTGAAATTTTCAGGTTTCATTCAGCTATTGGCATTATGTCGACTTTACTTCAAAGACAATTGGCCTATTAACCACCATATTTACTGAGCTTCTGCCACATGCAAAATGCGACCATTGATGTAAAACATAACTTTCAGTGGTTATCAAAGCTTTGTCTTAAGATCCATACTCTTCTCTTTTTACATTTTCCCTCTTGGTAGTTTTATCATATCCTATGCTTTGAATTATTATTCTCATTAATATTAATTAATTAATCAATTAATAGTAATGATTAATTATATCATGTTTTTAATTATCCATATATAAATATCTCAATATTTATATAGCCAATTTCTGTCTTTCCTCTGAACTTCACTCTTGTATCTCTAATAGCCTGCTGAACATTTCAAATTGGATGCCCCAAAACCCATCTCAAAATTAACATATCAAAACAATTTAGGTTTGTCCCTAAGACTATTCATCTTCCAAGCTTCATTATTTCTGCCAAAGGTACCACCACCCTTCCAATCTCCAAAGTTTATAATCTTGGATTTGTCCTCTACTCTTCTTGCTCCTTCACTCCATGTATCTAATCAGACAAATCTCTATTTTCCTACCTCCATGATATCTCTCACATCTGACCCCTTTCCTTCAGTCATATGACTACTCCTTTTGCTTGGATTGTTGTAACAGCCTCCCGACTTCCAACCCAACTCAGCCCTTGACTTTCTCAACTCTTTTTCCAAATCCACACCACCAGCTTCCTTACACTCTCAGAGCATATACTCTTATAGCCTCCTAATTTAATTGGTGAGTTCCTCCTTGGAATTGACATTTGAGGAAATACTCATGCCAGCTATAGTCACTTCAAACCCAGCTCAACCCTTAATTCTCTCATTGACTTTTCTCTCTTGTTTCTGTGGGTGACCTTCCCCTCCATTTAAAAAAATGTATTACCTTCTCTTATTAGAATGTTTGTTTCTTGAAAGGACAGAGAGTATCTTTCTTTTTGTTTTCCTATTTTTTGTATTCCTATTGCTCTTTCTCTGTTTCTGTCTCTTCCTTCTCTCTGTTACTATCTCTCTATTTCTCTGTATCTCTGTCTCTCATATTCCTTCTCTGTCTCTGTCTCTCTCTGTCTCTCTGTCTCTGTCTCTGTCTCTCTTCTCTTCCTCTCCCCTGCTTAAGTGACTTCTAATTGAATACATTACCTTCCTAATGTCTCCAGAATCAAATATAAACTATTTTTAGCTTTCAAAGTCCTCTACAATCTGACCCATCTTATCTTTCTTGCCTCCATTGTATATTACACTTCCTGAAACTATCTCTGATCCTTACAAACTGGTTTTCTCTTTGTTCCTCTCACAAGACACTCCATCTCCCAACTGTGCTTTGCACTTGTATTCTCATGGCTGAAATACACTCCCTCTTCACCTCTGCTTCAGAGAATCCCTCTTTCTTCTAGATATTGCTCAAACAACAACATTTTCATGAAGTCTTTCCCAATCCTCTATCTGCTAGTGCTCCAAATGCCTTGAATTTAACAACTATGTATTTATTTTCTTTACATTGTTGATGAATAATAGCCTTATTTATGACTTTTCTCCCTCAATGGAATGGTAAACTCCTGTGGAGTAAGAACTATTGCCTTGCTTTCTCTTCCTTTATTGTCATTTCCATTGGTTTGGATTTTTTTGTTTGTTTGTTTGCTTGTTTTCCTTCCTTCCTCTTCCCTTCCTTTTTCCCCTTTCCTTTCTTGAAATGAATTTAATCAGAATACCAAGTTAAGAATTTGAACATTTTCCTATAGGCAACAGAATACTTGAAGACTCCTGGGAATCAGTTCCCTTAAATGTTCAACCTCCTTGTGAAATCCTAACTACTAGAAGACATCAACAAACTTGAATCTACCTCATCAATTTTTTTCTTTTCGTGGGGTTAGAGGGGTGGTATAGTAATTTATTGGTTTTGTCTTTTCAGCAGAATGGCCCAAATGGGGCCAGTGACTTATTTTAAAAAAATAAATTTTAATGTTTTTCCAGATTACATGTCAATACAATATTCAAAGATTTATTTTCTGGAATTTTGCAATCTGTTTTCTTTCTCCCTCCCCAAGAAGGCAGGTAAAGGTTCATATAATACATATTTCCATGTTTGTCATGTTGTGAAAGAAGACATCTTGCTTACACTAGAGAAAAGTTCATAGAAGAAATAAAGTAAAGAATTGCATGTTTCATTTCATATTCAGATTTCCTCTCTTCTTTCTTTGGTGATGACTATCCTTTTTTGTCATGAGTCTTTTGGAGTTGTTCTGGATCCCATCTCTTATTATCTTAAGAAATATGACTAAGGAGGCAATATGGTATAATAGAAATTCAGGAGAGATATGAATTTTAATCTGACCTCAGACACTTACTAATTGGGGGAGTCCATAAATCAAATCATTTAACCTTGACTTCCTCATCTGTAAAATGGGGCTTATGAAACTTCTAATACCTATCTCACTGAGATATCATAAGGAAACTACTTTTTAAATATAACATTAGGTAAATATGAACTACTATTTTCCTGCCATTTTGGGGTTTAAACAGTTAATTTTTTTTAATCTTCTCTTACAGGCTAATGTCAAAAGAAAAAATACTTCATAGTGCAAAAATCTCCAAACAAAATTTATTTATATTTACTTTTAATATGAGCTATAAAACATGTCTCAACAAGCAGCAATTTAATTGCATCAATGGATTTGATCTGATGAACATCCTGTTCATAATAAACCCTTACCTATAAATACACATGGAAAATACAAATTAAGCCTCCATATTAAGTTGTGTAAGACTAAGTGCCCTAATTCTTCTTGTACATGTCATGAATTTTGCTTTATAATTATTTGTAAGGCCATAGACATTTGTATAGACTTTGGAATAAGCTTTTGTTTTAATATGGGAAGTTAAGAGTCCTTCAGTGATACTGTAAGCCTAGTCAATTTGACAAACAATTTGTCAGGGATTTTGTTTTTGGTCAGTTGCTCACCTTTTAAATTTCCCCCCCAAAGAACCATTCTTTTTATTTTATATCAGAGATCTAGCTTTTCTGCTCTTTATTTCTAGACATTTTTAGTTTTCTAGCAGAAAAATGTTGAGTTAAGGCTTGATTATTTAAGGGACCAATTACCTCATCAATGAATTTCCAACTCCTAACTTCTATTTATTGCAGCTTCTGGCCATCTTTTGGCCTTGGTCTTGCCCCTGATCACTTTTATGGCAGTCGTGAGTGTACATTGAAAAGAGAACTGACTTTAGGATCAGAAAAACAGGGTTCAAATATTTCCTCTAGAACTAATCTCTCTGACATTTACCCTCCTTGGACCTCAGTTTCTTTATCTGTAAAACAAAGGATTGCACTAGATGGTTTCTGATGTTCCTTTTGAGTCCTAAATAGATGATCATAAAGGGCAGAAGAAATTCACTTATAGTTGTAGCTTCTTTTACTTTTAAGTGAAAAAAAAGTTTATCACTGAATATCCTCAGGTTTGGAGACCTTCTGTGGGGCTTCTTTCATGCATGCAGCCCAGGGTTCTCTTCTTTGTCATCTATTAAAAACAGAGTATGGTAGCCAGGTGGGTCAGTGGATAGAGCTCTGGGCCTGAAGTCAGGAAGATTCATCTTCCCCTGTTCAAATCTGGTCTCAGACACTTACAACCTGCATAACTATTGGCAAGTCACTTAACCACGTTTGCCTCAGTTCCTCATCTGTAAAATGAACTGGAGCAGGAAACGGCAAACCATTCTAGTATCACTGCCAAGAAAACTGCAAACAGGGTCATGATGAATTCGATGGGACTGAGAAGACTGAATAACAACATTTATATATATATATATATATATATATATATATATATATATATATACTAATTTAGATATATAGAAATGAGAGCTATCAACATATCTCTTTAGAAAAAAGAATCCTATTTAAATGAGAATTTTAAGAGGTTTCCCTTTGACATTAAAATATTTATTTTGAACATTCTTTTCTTTAAAAATTTTGAGTTTCAAATCCTCTCCCTCCCACAAGCAATATGATATCAATTATGCATGTGAAATCATGCAAAACATATTTCCTTATTAACCATATTTCAAAAAAGCAAGAAAAATAAAGAAAGTGAGAAAATTCTACTTCAATCTGTGCTGAGAGTCCCTCAGTTCTCTCTCTCTGGAGGTAGAAAGCATTTTTTCAACATGAGTCCTTTGGAACTGTCTTAGATCATTGTATTGATCAGAGTAGCCAAGTCTTTCACAGTTGGATCATTTAGATGAGAATCTTAAAAGGGTGTCCTGTAGATTCTAAAGGACAATAAAACGCTTATGGCCTTTTTTATGCAAGAAGAATCTATAGAACTTGATAAAATATTTATAGTAAAATTATCCTGAGTCAGGGCTTGGCATCCATGCTATAATGGCTATTCTCTTTAAAAAATTCAACAAGTACTTTAATTCATTTATTTATTCATCCACTCAACATCTATTTTGATTTCTAACTATGTAGAAGATGATGTGCTAGGCATACTCAGAGACAATGATGGATTCATAATTCCTATCCTCACAGAGTTTAGAGTTTTAGAGGAGATGTAAGGCATACCCCAAATAACTATAATAATAATAACTAATATGAATGTGCTACTTACTTATAGGGTCACACAGATAGTGTCTGATGGCACTCTCATCTTCCTAATGCTACTCTTGGAACTCTATCCACTGCACCAGGAAGCTGCCCCTAACAATCCTGGGAGGTAGATATTATTAGTCCCATCTTACAGATGACAGAACTGAGGCAAAGGGAATAAATAAATGACTTACTTGCCCAGGGTCAGACATTTAGTGAAGTACCTGAAGCCTCTTGGGAGCTTGAAGATTTAAAGAGGGGAATGGAAAAAAGTCATGCAAGACAAAAGGAAGTAGATGGGTGACAATCTGTGCCAATGGAGGAAATGTCCATATCGTTGAGATAATTGAATCCTTTTTGATGTGTAAGAAAAAGATCTGTGTATGTTGGTTGGAAAGGAAGAAGATGAGAAGAGAGAAATTAAAGAAATTAGGAGGGAGGGAACAAGCATTTATATTGTGCCTACTCTGTGCCAGGCACTGTGCTAAGTGCTTTATACATGTTTTTATTGCTTCTTCCATGACTGGTATGGAAAACCTGTTGGCTCCTCCTAGGGATTCCCTGATGAACTGTTTCCCAGATTAATTTGGTGGTTCTCACCATGGTGGGATAGACTTCTCTGAGAGGAGCCACCCCTTTGGGCTAGGGAGTCAGGAGACCCTCTTTACCTCTTTCTATCCTTTTGATCTTCTCTGTGAAGTCCAGGCAGGTCAGTTCTCAGGAAGATATGGAGGGTGAACTCTGTGCAGGAGATTTCCACCCCTCAGGAACATTGAGGGAGGAAAGCGCTTAAAAGAGGCAGAAATACTTTCCCCCTCCAGCTTGAGAAGAATGCTCTTAGACAACATGGAGGCCCTGACTTGAGCCCTGGTGAAGCAAGGGTCTGGCTTCTTAACCACAGGCAGTTGTTGGCTTAGAGGCTGAACTGCTGGCCTTGGAGTTAGGAAGACCTGTGTTCAAATCTGGCCTTGGATACTTACTAGCTGTGTGACCCTCAGCAAGTCACTTAACCCTATTTACCTCAGTTTCTTTACTTGTCAAATGAGCCAGGGAAGGAAATAGCAAATCACTTCAATATCTTTGCCAAGAAAACCCAAATGGGTCATAAAGAGCCAGACATGATTGAACAATTGAACAACAGAAAACTATGCTTGAGTAACATCTTAGAGAGGAGAGATTCCATGAAGCAGGAGTGAGGTAGGAAGGAATGTGTTCACAGGATGGGGAATAGCTGGAGAAAATGAAGATGAGAGAGGGAGGAACAAGAAAGTTCACTTTGGGCTGTAGTATGCCAGAAGAGGAATAATGTATTTAAAAAAAACTGGAATGATAGGTTGAGGTCAGGTTGTGAATGGATTTAAAAGCTAAACAATGTAGTTTATATTTTATTCTAGAAGCAACAGGGAGGTGCTGATGTTTATTGAGAAGAGGATGTGGACAGTTTTGTGTTTAATGAAAATCACTTTGGCAGCTGTGTAAGGATGGATTGAAATGGAGAGTGACTACAGGAAAGCAAGGAAACCAATTAAGAAGCCATTGCAAAAGCCGAAGTGGTGAGTTGAAAGAAGGGGTTGGAGTTAGGGGGTTTAGAGTTAGCAATGGTAAGATTTGGCAGCTGATTGTCATTCTGTGGGCATCTCCAAAATACACTCTTTAGACTTCTCCACATTTTCTTCACTCCAGCACTGTCCTCCTACCTTCTTTGTCTCTCTCAGTTTATCTTTACATTGTCTTCCCTTATTAGAATATAATATCAAATATAGGGACTACCTTATTTGTTTATCTTTATATCTCAGGATTTAAGCAGTGTCTAGAATTAAATAAGGACTTAATTCTTTCTCTCTTATTCCTTCCTTTCTCTTTCTCTTTGTTCCTACATTCCTTCCTTCCTTCCTTCCTTCCTTCCTTCCTTCCTTCCTTCCTTCCTTCCTTCCTTCCTTCCTTCCTTCCTTCCTTCCTTCCTTCCTTCCTTCCTTCCTTCCTTCCTTCCTTCCTTCCTTCCTTCTTTCATCTCTTTCTTTCCCAGGTAAGGGAGAGTGAGTAATCAAGGCTACTTACAGACTTGAAACCTGAGGAGTTGGAATAAAGGTACTATCTTTGAGAGAAACAGAGAAGTCTAGTAAACGAATGACTTTTGGAGAAAAGATAATAGTTTTGTATTTGGACCTTTTGAGTTTGAGATATCTCTGGTCATCAAGTTGTAGATATTTCAGAGGCAATTACTAAGGTA